>NW_015172004.1:441093-448051 GCF_001447785.1 Gekko japonicus | reverse complement strand
ATGGCCTGGGAGGCATGGGTTTGTGGGGGGGGGGATCTGTTGTCTGGAGTTCAGTTGTAATACCTGGTGATCTTCAGGCTCCACCTGGAGGTTGGTTGCCCTAGACGTAACAGTCAGTGCTTTAGAGCAGGGTCTGCTAGATCCAGGTTCTTGCTGTAAAAGCTGAGTGGGTGATTTTGGACCAGTCACAGACTTTCAGCTTAACATACCTCACAGGGTTGCTGTGCAAGTGAAAAGGGGGAGAAGAGAATGATGTAAGCTGCTTTGGTCACCATTGCAGGTTTTCCTTCTGGAAAACCATTGTTGCCAATCTCCAGGTGAGGGCTGGAGAATGCTCAGAATTACAACTGCTCTCCAGATGGCAGAGATCAGTTCCCCTGAAGAAAACGAGGGACTCTGTGGCAGACAGGGCTTCAGAGCACAGAAAATGGTGGACTACGGCAGTCAAAGCTTTAGAGAACAGAAAATGGTGGACTCTTGTAGTCAGGGCTTCAGAGCACGGGAGAGGCTGCAGATATGTGTGTGGGGGGGAAATGGAAAGTTGAAGAGAGAGGGGGAAATAAAGGTCAGTTGATGATTGGCTGGGAAGGAGATAGGATTGCCAACTCCAGGTGGGAAATTCCTGGAGATTTAAGGGATGGAACCTGGAGAGGGTGAGGTTTGAGGAGGGGGGGGACCTCAGACTGGTACAATCTAATAGACTCCACCCTCCCAATCAGCCATTCCCTTCTGGGGAACCACTGTTCCCAATCTCAGGAGAGGGGTGGAAATCACTCAGAATGACAACTGATCTCCAGGAGTGAGGGGGGCGGAGATGCAAGGCTGAAATCAGAGGGACAAATAATTGCAGGTTGATGCTTGGCTGGGAAGGAGATAGAGTTGCCAACTCAAGGTTGGGAAATTCATTGAGATTTGAGGGGTGGAGCCTGGGGAGGGTAAGGTTTGAGGAGGGGTGGGGCCTCAGACAGGTACAATGCCATAGACTCCACCCGCCAGACCAATCATTTCCTCCTGGGTAACAATTGTTGCCAATATCCAGGTGAGGGCTGGATATCACTCAAAATTACAACTGCTCTTCAGGTAGCAGAGATCAGTTCCTCTGGAGAAAATGGTGGACTCTGTGTCTTTATACCCTGCTGAGGTCGCCACAGCACATTGATGCTGAGTGCCCAAGGCCTTGGCACTCTCTCAGAGCCTCTTTCTAGAGCTCGTTGTATTTATTTCTACAACGAGTCTTATTCCTAGTGCGGACATAAAGGTCATTAAGTTAAGGGTGCTACTTCAGCATTCAAAGATAAGGCTACAACACTACTTTTTTTGACAATGTGAATTTGTTAGCCCTTATTCAGCCTACTACCATCTCCAACCACAAGTTCAGCACATGCACTGTTCTTTCTGGATCACCTGGCAATGAGAAATAGCCATTGGTGTAATCAAAATTGATGTTAGATCACTCCAAATTTCTGGATGACATCTACCAGTGATTGCATGCAGATGTTAAAGAAGAGTGAGGGACAAGATGGAATTCTGGAATTTTATGCCAATGTGTTGATGGCTGAAATTGTATAAACTCAGTGAGATCAACATATGATTTCCACAAAATTAGATTCTGGTCAGGAAGAGATGAAAGAGACAGTCATGTACAATGAACTAAATTAAAGTGATTGAAGTGATTTTAAATGTTTGGTGATTTATTAATTCTTATTTTCTTCAATTATTAAAATATTAAGTCAATTCATAAATCAGATCTATTAATGAACTCCAGGACACTTTCACATTCTAATCAACCAAATTCTTGTTTCAGTATATCTTGATATAAATTGAATGACCTGCATCTACTATTTTTTCCCAAGATGTGCACCGATTAATCTATTATTTTGATGTTTTACATTTACACTTTTTAAAAAGCAAAGTAAGAGAATATATTTCGATGTCAAACACGCACACCTCCATTTGGTCACACTGAGAATGATCCAAAATATCCTAAGGCTCATGAGCAGTTCTGTTGTAGAAGCCAGGTCCCGAAACCACCTGGGACCTGTTTGCAGCACTGCAGGGAGGGGTGAGAGCAGCCATGGATTCCCCTCCCCTCCTTTGCCAGGCAGAAGGGGCCGGTCTGAGTCAAGCGCGGGAAGCTGGAACCCACCGGATGGGGCGCTGACCCTATGAGCTGGTTTGGAGGAGACTTGGTGGGCGGGGGCACCTGTTGGCTATTTAGGACACCACGCCACCTCAGGCTGCCATATTTATTCGTTGGACAGCTTGGCCCGCCCTCCCAGCCCTTTAGATAGGTAATTTTATAGGGGTTGCATGCCGTTTTGTATATTTGCTTTCTTGTCGCAACTTGGCGTTGTCAGCATGGGGCTGGATCCATTGTCAGGGAAACAGCTGCGTGCCCATTTCCTGAGTGTGGCGATCCTTTAAGGGGACTTAGCATGAGGGGCGACTGATATGCCCATCCCGGGGGCGTGTCCGGGGAATTACCCTCATGCCCAAATGGCAGGGGAGACCACCCCTGGGCTTCCGCCCTAGTGGGATCCGAAACCTGCCATCCCAAGGTGACCAATGTAGAATCGACTGATGAACAGATCAGTCAAGGAGTAGGGTCCTTGCCCCATGCTGTGCCAAGGCTTACTACAGCTGTAAGCAATAAAGTTGTGGCCAATTGTGTGTTATTTCAACTAGGGAATAAACATTAAAGCAGTATAGAATGTATGTGTTTTAGCAGAACTTTCATCCTGGGTGCTCACCTCAGCCCTTCACCTAGGTGCTGGAGCCGGAATCATGTTTTGTAAGGAAGACAGCAAACCAAAACTTTGTGTTTTACCCAAGTCATACATCACAATAAACTGTAGTTACTTCAGAACCAGGAAGTCTTCAGTTTTTCAGATCTATGTGATGGGAAGGGAGAAGGAGGGGTGAGTGGGCAACCCTTAGGACTTTCTGATTCATTTTTGTCATGAACAAACTGAGGTTTGCCGCAGTGTGTCAGTTGCTGGGATGAAATAGGAAACAGGGCTTCTTGAGAAATTACATACAAGTACAGTTAATGTGAAAGTTCAGGGTCAGGAAGTCAGTATCCTTCTCAGTACAGAAATTGGCATTGTTGAGAAAGCACCCTATCTTAAACAACAAAAACACTTCACCAACAGAACTGAGGTTTCAAAACAAGTAATACCTTCTGCATCCATATCTGCGTATGTAGTATGGAATGGCACTGTGTTTTTTCAACCCTTTAAGAAAGTATACTGCTTTACTTAAAAACAAGACAACTACCACTAAAATACTTGTAGGTGGTATAGATGAGAGTTACATTTTACAGTTTGTGTTCTGAAGAAGTGGGCATACACACGAAAGTTTATATCCAGAATAGAACTTTGTTTTATTGCTTCAGACCAACATGGCCACCCACCAGAATCTATGTTTGTGCCCCTGTAACTCAGTCCCAGAATCAAAGGGTTCATTTAAAACCAGACATTACCTGTGGATTTTTCATGGTCCCAGTGATGTGACCAAAGTACTGGAAACACTTTAAAACTGACCATCATTCCTTTTTATCATGAATCATCTGTTTGTAATAATCAGAGGTAGCAGCTTCACTTCTTTAAGATACGTAATGAAAATTGCCTATTCATCTCTACATTTTATATTGTAAAGTATACATGAAAACAGACATTATGCAGCATAACTCTACCTGCTGTGTACTTTCCATCTAAAATTCAAAGGAAGTGTGTCTACCAGCAGGTACCAGGTGCTACAGGCAGAAATAATATTCTCATTATGAATGGGAAAGGAAACATCCTTGACCCAGTGTATATTTTTACCAATTTTCTGTTAAATAGCTTATGATTTATTCTACTCAGACGCATCAAAGGCTTAATTTTAACCCTCACAACCAAGCAATGATTTCTTCTTGCAAGCTATAATATTTCAGTAGTACTTCAGGTACCCGCTGCAAATGTTTTCATCACTCAAAATGTTTTGGATTCTGAATAAGGGCATAAGATTGCTAGTTGAAGCAGAAAAATAACTGTAATGATGATGGACAGCGTATGGTTCATATATGGCAGGGATGCAAGGGGAAGGCAAAAATTCACACATGCTAGAGACAGTCGTGGGACCCTTGCTGCTGTGGACACTGCCATGAACCATTGTCCTAAAGCTCTAGACATTCAGGAATAATAGAGTAAGAGACAGTGGCTAGATAAAATGCAAAGCTTTTCACCTTTAAGGGGGGAAAAGACAAATGAAGTGCACTGTAGATTGTGAAATTCTGTCTCCCCTGTGAAGTTCTTTCATTCATACACACTTAAATAGTAAATCCACTGCAATGGGCTTTAAGATTAAAGAACAAAATCCTAGCTGCCTATGTTCCCCCCTTTTGTAAGTATATGCTATCTTTGTTCTTCCTAATAAACTTCCCTATAATTTACTGTTTCTCATTTTACTTTTATGAAACCTGTTCCTGGAGAGCCACATAAAATGAATGTTCCTACTACTTTTTTTTTCTTTTCCTGAAGAGGAAAGTTTAATAAGAGGTGTTTATCTGAATATAATTTTCTTTGCATTTGGTGAAGATATTTATCTTTTTCTTCACTTTTATGGAGAAACACGTAGTCAGAATCAAAGGAATGATTTGCATCCTCTGGGGGGGGGGACTGTTTCTGGGAAATGGAGAGACCAAATTGATCTCATATAAATTTAACACTCTGCTTCTAATCCCTTAGGAAGAATTCTTACCACCATTCAACAGTGTCACTCTAACTTAAATGCAATTTAAAACCAGCTATTGTTCAAGAAAAGAGAAGAATTTGGAGAAAATTTTAATTAACCTTTATATTGGAATCAGGGTGGCTTGCTGTGATGGCCAACTTCTACTTCCACCTCCATGCATCACAGTCAATCCCTGATTCCCTGCTGTGTATGCAAAACTGTAGAGTTACCAACCAATAGGAAGCTATGGATTTGTCATAGAAAGAGAAGTGAGGGTAAAAGTGATTGGTAAAAAATGGACAATAATGGAAAAATTCCTCAGATGAAGAAGAGTAGGTTTTTACAGGGGTAATTTCGTAGAAAAAGAGCTAGGGGGACTCATTAGCATAACTCATTAGCATATGCCACACCCCCTGACATCACCGGAAGTGTGTCCTCCCCACAGCCGGCGGCGACCTCCAGCGGGCACCAGCAGGGAGCTCCAGGCCCCGCCCTCCCGCACCTCACCCGGGGGGATGGCGTCCCCCTGCGTCCCCCCCAAATGACCCCTGGGTTTTTATACCCCACTTTTCTCTACCTTAGGGAGTCTCAAAACGGCTCACAATTGCTTTTCCCTTCTTCTCCCTACAACAGGCACATTGTGAGGTAGGTGGGGCTGAGAGAGTTCTGAAAGGAGACCTAGCAGGCTTCATGTGGAGAAGTGGGGAATCTAACCCAGTTCTCCAGATTAGAGTCCACTGCTTTTAAACACTACACCATGTGGGCTCAGACACGGATAGAGCTAGGTAGGTATGGTTCGGACATCGGTTGAGCTAGGTGGTTAGGGCTCAATCATCTACAGAGAAACAGGATTAGGTTAGGTATCCTGTGACTACAGAAAAATAGTTAGACTAATCCTGTGACAGACTACAGAAAAATAGTGACTTGTGAGAAGGATTCACCTAAAACTGGAAGTGATGTCATGCTTGGCACAGTGCCAAACAGCCCCCCCCCATTCCCCCCATCAGCCTGTCAAGTGGTAATAAGGAAGAGGGGGACTGAGCAGGGAAGTCTCCTGTTATAATAGGTAACCTCATCCCCATCCCCCACCTCCCTCAATTTCTTTTTCTTAATTTGCTGTGGTTTGAAGTTTTTGCACATTTGAGATTATGATGACAGCTAATTAAATGGCAATTCTTTTCTATGTTAAATGTTCGACATGAAATTCTAAATGATTTCTGTTCTGACATCACTGAGAAGGTGGCCAAGTTTCTCCACTCTGCTTTAAAGCTGCACCAAAGGACCCCAGAGACATAGTATTTTCATAGGTGTGTTTTAATCTGCTCTTAAATTGTACCATCTAGAGACATAGTATTTTATAGGTGTGTTTTCAATCTGCTGTTAAATTGTATAATCTGTATTGACAATTTATGCCAATAAAGGCTAACTTGAACTTGAACTACATTAAATTCCATGGACTTTTGCACAGTAGTTTTCAGTAACCAAAGATTTTGTCTTAATGAGTTATAGGCAAATACATAATTTTAAAAATTAGATTACACAGAATCTCTGACAATAGTTTAGTGGCAATAAACAAACCCATATATTTACATAGACATGAATTTCAAGAAAGACCTTTTAAAACACACACACAAACAATCCTATTTTGTTAAGTAGTGATTGGTGAAACTGATATACACCTTCCTGCTAATTACTCAGAAAAGAGTTTCCACTGGCAGCTGTAACTACTGATTAAAAGTTAGCTTAAGACATGTTGATTATGTACAACTGTGCAGTGCATGTGTAGGAAATAAAGTTCACCTAATATGCTGCCAAAGTGAAAAACACAAAAAACTACAAAAGCAACTGCTGTTAATTGTTATGGTAACATTCAGTTTGGGTGTCTAGGGAAGACTGTTTGCCTAATCATTTCAAAAAGGGTAGCTGTGCTAGCCTGTTGAATGGAAAAAAAATAGAAACGTGGTAATTTTAAACCTATCCAAGTTTATTCCCCCATGAGCTTTCATGAGCAAGACCTCATATTTTTAGATGTATATGAAATGGAAATGTGTTTTTTAAAAAGTCCCTTCATATGGGGTCGCGAAGAGTCGGACTCGACTGTGCGACTGAACAACAACAATAATGTTATAATCAAATTATTTTGTTGTATCACACAGTATTGCTTTTCATATGCTTCCTGGATCAAACTTTCACTTCTCTCTTTAGCTTCCTTTACCTCTGTGAAACTGAAACCCATGGTCAGCTG
>NW_015172004.1:366802-441046 GCF_001447785.1 Gekko japonicus | reverse complement strand
CACAGAGACTCACCCACACTGGAATTATTTACCCTGACTCTGTCGCCCACAACTTCTCCTCTCTTATCCCATTTTTACCCCTTGTGATTTTGATTATAAAATTTGTGCAAAATTTCCATTTTATATGTATGAAGAGGTCTGACTCACAAAAGCTTATGCATGACTAAACGTGGTTAGTTTTTAAAGTGACACTTGTATGTTACTTTCATTATTAATTACAATGTTATTAAACTGGGCCATTTTGTAATCATTGTAATTAATATGAAAATGAAATAAATTCCCTAAACCTAGAGCAGAATAATGATTTATTTCATTTTATTCTGTTTCATTTATTATGTTAGTATCTGTCTTTCTGATTCAGTTGTTTCACTTTTAAAAGCCAAAATCTCCCTAATAAGGGCATACAGCACAGTGTTCCTTAGAAGGAGGGGAGTGAGAGGCTGGGCTTTCTGGAATGACTATAAACTGTAGCCACTAGGATTGTGTACATGCATGAGGTATTCGAATTGTGAGCAATATGTGATGAGACTTTGAATCAGCTATAAACTGATGTCACATACTTATCAGCAAGCTGCCAAAAGTTCATTCTTCTCTATATGTTTCTCTATGCATCTTTTTCCACCCCCCTCCGTAGATGCGCTCAGCTTGTCATGCGCACATCTCCCCGGCAGCTCTGCATTCCTTTCAGTATACGCCAGTCATGCTTTGATGTAACGTTATCTAGCCAAGGCCACAGGTGGAAGAGCAAGAGAGCTTTGCTTTGTCTTTAATTAGTAGAGACGAGAATCGTATGCTTATTTATAATAAGGTAGCCATTGCTTTCTCAAGGTTTAGGTGCACAAGAAACCCTTTAGCCGTGCGCGGGAACCATGTTTATTGGCTATTATGATTATGAACTTGCTTTAACCTTTCCAGCTCTCCGAGCTATTGTTATTCTGAACAGTGGCTCTGTTCAAGTGCTTCATGGCTTCAATAAAGTAAAACCTTCTTGCAAGTGTGTACTACGTTGTTTGCTGTGGGGACCTGACAATACTGAGGCTTTCCTGTTGCTGAGAGAATGTTTGTTGGTTCTTGTGCCCTTTTAGTGACTGTCTATTATTTCATTCTTCATTCTTAGTAGTTTAACTTTCTTCTTGAATCTAGTTCTGCTCTGTGTGTACTGTGTTCTCTGAATCTTTCTGAAACATTTTACTATTTCTATGTGAGTCTTGCTTCCTTCCCACTCCCAATCCTCCAATGTATTACTATTATTTTGTTTGATTTCTATTTCTAACTTCCTTGTGCCATTTATATAAT
Source organism: Gekko japonicus (assembly GCF_001447785.1). Lineage (NCBI taxonomy): Eukaryota > Metazoa > Chordata > Lepidosauria > Squamata > Gekkonidae > Gekko > Gekko japonicus. The sequence goes on along the minus strand of NW_015172004.1, from coordinate 439,750 downwards.
CTCCCCTCAGTCTTATTTGTTTCATTCTTAGTTTTCTTCATAAAGTTTGTGACTCTTTATGATCGTTGCCTCTGTGCATCTGTCACAGCTCAAGTGGGGTGTCACCTGATGCTGCCACCACTCTGGTTCCGAGCTCCCTTGAGAAGGCCCAGAGCACCCTCCCAACACCTACTGACCTCCCCTTTGGCCGAATAACAGGCATGAGGACCAGGCTGAATGAAACAAGGAAAAGGATTGTTTTATAGGAGATCAAACAATAAGGTGCAGAATAATAACAGTAAGTGGGTGAAAAGAAAAGAAATCAAATGCCCTAACGCGTCTAAATATATACTGTCCCTAGCTCACTATTCCAAGTGACACTAGACTACTCACCCTTCCATCAGGATGAGGGTTTTCTTCCTGCAGCAGCCTTCTTTCTGGCTCTGCCCTCTGGAAGAAAGAACAGCCTTTGCTCTGGCATTAGCCCTTTTGTTCCCCAGCCCTCTTCTTCCCTATTGGTCAATTTTGGTTCCAAAACCTCTCAGGGGCTTCTGGGAGTTGTAGGTCCAGCCTCACCTACTGCTAGCCAGGCTCCCTGGGCCTATTAGGCCTCTGATGGCACAGCCCAGATCATGACAGCATCCTTGTCCTTTACTTATATCAGTTCTTTGTGATTTTTAACTGTGCCCCAGACCCTGGATAAAGCTGCTGTAGTTCTTTAGGAATCACAATTAATTTGGAATGTATTTGAATTTTATTCCCTTCTACAATTTGATTTTTTTTTTTTTGGCTTGTGAAAATCAGTAATTGTTCTATATCAGAGGGCAACCTAAGCACAACACTTAAAATACTGTATTTTTCGGTCCATAAGACGCACTTTTTCTTCCAAAAAAGTGGGGGGAGAAGTGTGTGCGTCTTATGGACCGAATACTGTGGGACATGCCCAGAGTCGGCCGCCTGGGGCTGCGCTGCTGCAGGAGAACGCGTGGTGCTATAGCAAACTGATCTATGCAGCAGCCAAATCACCTGCCCTCCCAGCCTGGTTGGCATCCAGCAGGCTCCCTCCCCAGCCCTTTCGAAGTGTATTGCAAGCGTCCCCCTCCCCTCCCCTTCCCCTCCCCTTCCCCTCCCCTTCCAAAGTTGAGTCCCCTTGGGGCCTATGGCAAAACGTTGGGGCTTCTTTAAATGCTGCACTAAGTGTGGGAGAAAGCTTGTCTCCAAAGACAGACACTTGCTGTGCCACTCTGTCTTGGAGAAGCCAATCACATGGACTTGTGTAGCCACTGTGCCAAATTTTCTCAACAGACCCAAAAGAACCCGAGCGACGAGACTTAGAGTGGCTGTGCTTGAATCAGCCCTCTCTCCAACGCCAATGGCCACACCCGCAGAGTCAACTCCGGGGCTGTCAACCTCGACAAAGTTGACTGCCCCCATGACAGGACATATTGGCACTGACCACTCAAGATGGACGCGCTCGGAAGCCATGCCTCAGTCAACCCCCTCAACTCCTGCTAAGAAATGCAGGGAGGGTAAAAGTGACAAAGTGGGCAAGATCCACAAAATGAAGTCTGGATTGAAGCTGCAGAGTGAGAGTCCTCAACTTGACTCTTCCACACTTCCTTTTCTCTGTCTTTCTCTTGGTATTCAAAGTTTTCAGAATTATGGCAGTGTTTCTTTCATCTGGTTCCTGACCAGTTGCTGTAATGGATCAGTGAACCTATAGTGCCTTTTCAGGCCAAACTCTAGTGGAAGATTAATGTGGGTTCAGGCTACTGGGTTTTCTTGCACAAATGTCTGTGAGTCTAAAGGAAAATCCCTTTGCTATTGGTTCCTTGGAAGTACTTCCACTGTGTGCTAACAATTTCAAGACTGTTGCTCCATGTTTAGATCCTCCCAAAATATTATTTTCAAAACTACATTTAAGAAGTGTTTATTGTTCCAGTTTGCTCCTAAGGGCATTAAAATACTAATACTGAACATATCCAGATTGTTATTGTACTGCAAAGCTTATATCTGTCACAGTACACCTCAGTATTTCCAAAGATCCTTGTCCCAGGATTCGTGTCCCCCACCCACCCCAAAATCTAGCAAAATAGTTCCCACAGGTTGGTGGGGGTTTTTTGCTCTTAAAATGTGGGAATTTCTTGCAAAAGGTAAGCTCCACTTTTACTGTCCTGGTTCAGCTGCAAACACTGCTGAGTTTTAAACAGAAGGGTCACTCAGAACCTAAGTTGGGGGGCAATTACATAAGGACACTCAAGTGCAACTGACGTATGGCAACCCCAGCAAGGGGTTCTGGCACACACGGAGAGCTATAGTGCCAAGGAAGGATGCAAGGAAGGATTTTCCATTAGGGTCTCTGGGCCCAAATACACAAGACCACGGAGTGCAATGACAGCCCCTGGGAGTAACAGAAGTGTTCAGGCACTGGGATGACAGGCCACGGAGTGGAATGACAGGGCCAAGAGTGGAATGACAGCCCCAGGGTGTGCCAGGAGTGTTCACAAACTGGAATGACAGGGCCAGGAGTGGAATGACAGCCCCAGGGTGTGCCAGGAACTGGAATGTCAGGGCCAGGAGTGTTCAGGAACTGGAATGACAGCCCCAGGGTTCAGAATATTTTTTTCCTGTTTTCCTCCTCTAAAAACTAGGTGCGTCTTATGGTCAGGTGCGTCTTATGGAGCGAAAAATACGGTAAATAAATAAAATCACATTTAACCAGTAATAAAAAATGTACACAATCCTCCAACTGCTGTCTGCTTAGATGCTTTGCCCTACTTGCGCCACCAAATGCCCTTGCCTTGTCAGACTGCCTCTTCCTTGTGCTACTGTTCTTCAAACTAAGTGGCTGCAGTGCCAAATATTATTTGTTATTGTAAACATTTTATGCCACCTTTCAACCCAATCAGGATTTACAAGGTGGCAAACTTTAAAACATTTAAACAAAAATACAGTAAAAATTATAAAAAATAAATAAATTAAGTACATAAATATACAGTGCTAGAAGCAGGTGCAATTCACTCATGCTGTTCTGTATTACTGTTCGAATCCTCCATATCAGTTCTCCCATAGGCTTTAATGCCTCAAAGGGATCCCTTTATTCTATCTCTCTGAAATCTCTGATTAGTCTGATTTGCATGGAAGACCATGAAGGTACATGAGAAAGAGTGGGGGGGATCTTCCATTGAAACCAAGAAAAAGAACTATGAAAAAGAAACAACACTAACTGAACAAAATCATACAGAACAATCAAGTAAAATGCTCCCTCTAAGCTGTGGAGTCTTGTGAGTAAAAATTCTACTTTGTGAGCTGCTGGCATTAAAGTTGTGAGCGAGCGATTTGGCTACTGCATAAATTAGTTTGCTCTGGAGCCATTCTTCCTGAGCTAAGACAAAAAATGTGTGAGCTGGAGGCTAAAAAACTGTGAGCTAGCTTAGAGGGAACACTGGTAAGGACACAGTCCCTTTTGGGCCTGGAAAGGGCCCTACCTCTTCCCCTTGTCTTTTATTGACAGAACGAAGCCTTGGAACACTGTGGTTGCCTATCAACAGCCGCTAAGGGAATCTGTTGCTTAAAGCTACAAGCACTCCTATTATCATTTTCATATATTAAAGCCCTCCAGTGTAATTTTTTAAAAAAAAATTACATTTTTTCTGCAAACCTGGGGCCTTTTTCAGGTTTATAGAAAAATCTGTCTTGTCCGTTTACTGCTCCAGTTACCAGATTTAAATATCCAAAGATCTGGCAACTTTGCTATTAGAATATAAAATAACAAAATCCACAAAACTGACAGATTTGGTCACCCCTGGAAACCACAGCCAAATTTATAAGAAGCCCAAATAATCCCTTCACAATTTCAACATTTTTTTCATCCTGCTTGTGCATTGAAATCTAACCTTGGTGAGTCTATACTTACTCTCTTTTACACTGACAATAAAGTAACTGAACAAATTCTAGTTCCTTGTTGTTTGAATAATGCTTTATTATTTTGCAATCATCATGCAATTTTCATTTTAAGATAAGATTCTTTGCTCTTTGATACAATTAAATCAAAGCCCCCCCTTTGGGGAATTCACTAAAATAATTTCATTATTGCATTCAAACCAGCTGCCATGCATATGACACTCATAAAATGAACTTACTGTCATTTGCAACCCACACAGTTTTCTAAGTTCATCAGAAATAAATGTTACAGCTACATAAACCCTCTACCCTTATGCCAAGGAAATGCAGATAGATACTGGAACTCGCTAGGATACAAAGAGGGGAGGGGGAAAGGATATTATCACAGATATATGCAAAGCCATTGCATCTGGAAGACCTATAGATCTGAACATATTATGTAGATGGAAACACATTTGCACACCATAAAAAAGATAATGGGAAAGAACACTTTATTTTAAAAAAATCCATATAAACAATATTGTATTAGCATACAAAATGTAAGCAAGCATTTAATACAAAGGCCATGATTCTTGAGCAAAGTTTAAGGCTGCAGTCAGACATCACATCAAGCTCTAATTAAATGGAAATTTATTGAGGTAACACAGGCTGTTTGCAGTACTCACAAGATTCTCTTGCTCCCCAACCTCCCTTAGCCTGTAGAGATTGGTTCAGCACTGCTCAGTTTAAGCAGGCTCCAATTTGCTCTTATGTCTGAATACAAAGCAAACTGAAAGTTTATTTCTCCCCCAAACCAGAATTTTAAAACAGGATGTAAATGAGGTTTAGAATCCAGCCAGGATTTGGGGGAGGGGGGCAGCAGACAAACAAAAACAGCCTGCAACTTGCTGAGAAGCCTGCATTCTGTTGTTGTGGCAAACTTTATCAGAATGGGAAACAATCAAGTACCACACAGGAGGAAGGGGAAATTTGAAGGAGACAGAGAAACTCAAGTAGAGTTAACAAGTCATGTTCACAGAGTATTCTGGCAAACTTTTGTTTAATTAGTTTGTCATGTCAGAATTCAGCTTACATGCTGCCATATGCAATTACCTACAATTACATCTCTTGGAACAAAATAAGGCTGAGGTACATAGATTCAGGCTACAAGAGTGCATTTATGCTATGTTTTAGTAATCTGGAACTGAAGCACCACCATATGCCCACTGCCTCCAACATCACAGTGAAGGTTTTCCCTCAGTGGCTGGCTGTTCCTACTTGTAAGTCCATTGTGAAGAGGAGGGGGCTCATCTAGACCTCAGAATGGGACAGAGTTGCGACCACGTTGTTGTTATTTTTTTATCCCAGGAATTCTCTCATACAGTCTGTCAAATTCCTGCTTCCTTCCTCACTGACCTGCTAAAACAGTTCCCTTTTATCCTTCCTTAAAAGGCAATGCTGGCCCAAACAACATTCTGCCTGCTCAGAAGGAGTCCCAGTTCCACAAGACAGCAATAAGATCCTGGCCACTCCCATGGTTCTTACTGAACCCAGCCACTTTCATGCAGTGAATGGACATGTTTTCTTTGCTACAACTGGCCCTGCCATGGCCTTCATAAGGTGCGCTTCTCCTGAGTTGGCCCTGCTAACTGCTGGTCTCAGGCATGCCAACCTCATCTCAGCCGGTTCACTTTTGGCTCCAGCCAGTGAGAAGGTTGCCAGTGGGGGCTCCAGCCCGGGTTCCTGGATATTCTGGCATGCATGCACTGTGATGGCATCACCCAGAAGTGATGTCATTGCACTGGGCATGACATGCAGGGAACACTGTAGCATTTGGCCAAAAATTCTATGGGGATGTCATCATGTCGGGCATCTTGGGTGCAATGGGACTGTTTGGGGGCAGGGCTCCCCCCACTGGCAAGTTGGGGATGTCATCGTGTCGGGCACGTCGGGTGCAATGGGACTGTTCGGGGTCAGGGCTCCCCCCACTGGCAACCTGGCTGTTGGTGGATTGGTGGCCTCGAAAGAGGGGGAACCCCTCCCCTCATTGGGAGGATGGCAACCCTAGCCAGAAAGGCCATGAGGGAGTGGATGCTGATGAAGGTGAGCACAGTAGAGTATACCAGCTGCCCTGTTGCCTTCTCTGCAGTCCCACCTGCTGGATTTTTTTGTCAGCTTTTTCCCAAAAAGGCCAACAGAGAAAGCGGTAGATGGAACTGCAGAGAAGGTGGGAGGACAGCTGGTATATTGCATCAGACTTGCTGATAATATCAGCAGCAGGCATAAGTTCAACTGCAGGATGGGGCAGGCTGTGGCTTCTCAATAGGCCTGGCATTGCCCAGGAAAGATGGCTATCCACAGGCATGATGAAAGATATTGGCTGGCCTGTCATGAATACCAGCACTTTTTTTTCTATATTAAAAAGCACTATGCAGAACAGGCTTACTTTCCCTGTAGTTCTGCGAATAGGCATTTCTAAAGTCCCCAGGAATCCAATTCAGGTTGGGACAGTGACAAGAGGGGAGGAGAGGCTCCTGCCTTTCCCCTCCAGAGCATTTCCCCAAGCCAAAACTGCCCCAGCAAGAAGTTATGTGTATAATGTTTGAGCTGCATGCTTTTGGAGTATTCCACATGCACTTATTGTTTTCATGGTAAAAGCAAACAAAATGATTTGTCTTGTTATGATATTCGGTTTGGATCAGGGTCATATGGGGTGGCAGAAGGAATCTTTGTCTGGAAAGCCATGCAGCTATCAGTGGCACTGTTTTGGAATCTAGAGTAAACTTCATAAGTGACTAAGGACCACTTACACAGCAACAAATTTGAGGTTCACACTGATAATACATACACTCAATAAGAAATCACTGGAGCTAAAGGCTAGACAATCTTAGGTTTGCTGAACATTTCTTTTTTATATAGTTATTTTTATTTCCAGTTTTAAGTATACATTACAAAATAAAGTTACAAATCTTGTTCAACAAGATATCATAGTTTGGAGTCATACACTCATCCACTTTGTACATTAATTCTTGTCTAGCCAGTTATATAATTTTATCCATCTATTTTTAAACAGTTCTTCATCCTTATTTTGTAAACTTGTAGTTAGTTTATCCATTTCTACCACTTCTAATACTTTGTAGATTAGTTCTCTTTTGGGGGGTATTCCCCCTTGTTTCCAATATTTGGCAAACAAAATACGTGCTGCTGTGACTATATAAATAATAACATACTTTTCTTCCATTAACAAAAATAATTCTGGGGTTAGAGGTATTTCTACCTCTAAAATACTTGTTAGTAATTTGTGTACCTTATACCAATATCGTTGTGTCATGGTACACCTCCACCAAATGTGGTAGAAGGTGCCCACATTATTTTTGCATTTCCAACAATTTTTAAATAAAGTAGGATAACATTTTGCCAATTTATCCGGTGACCAATGCCACCTATGAAACATTTTGTACACATTTTCTTTGTATGGAATAGATCTTAAATATTTCACAGACTTCCGGTTTGCTGAACATTTCTGTGTGATAAATACTAATTTATCCCATTCATACTTCACATATTTCAACGTGAACTTGCATTTTATTGTATACTAGGGAGCAAATCCCATTGTGGAGGAAGATAATGGGTTCTAGAAAGGTAGGTAGGTAGGTAGGTAGGTAGGTAGGTAGGAAGGAAGGAAGGAAGGAAGGAAGGAAGGAAGGAAGGAAGGAAGGAAGGGGGGAGAGTGAGAGAAAGAAAGATGGGGGAGAGACACAGAATGAAAGAGAGAGAGAGAAATAAAAAAAAGAAAGACCCTTCAACCTCGCTGGGGTGCCAGGAGGGCACAGGCTTCTCTCTTCCAGGCTGCCATTTTCTAGGTCTCTGCCAACCATGCATGCACCCCCCCAACTAAAAGTCCCTCCTCCCCTTTCTCCCTGGGCAAGGGGTTCAAAGACAGCGATCAAAGCACCTCCCGAAGAGATTTCTTTTAATGCTTTCATTTAGAAGTTGCCGCTGTTCGGATGGTCTCCAAGGCAGGAGAGTATCCCTTCCACCTGCTTGCCGGCCATGGGACGAGAAACTTTGCTTGATTTCCCCCCTCAAATGGAAGAGCTGTGCAGTGTCACGGCAGGGTCAGGGAGCGTGAGGCAAACAAGCAACGTCCAAATTCAGTCTGAGGTTTAGCCGAGCAAATCAAGCAGCACAGTTCAAACAAGTCCAAATCAGTTTCCAAAGCCAGCGTCAGACATACCAGAAGTCACGGTCCATAAATCACAATGAAGCCAGATAAGCGCAGAGACAAAAGCAGGGTCAACAATGCCGAGTGTCAAGGAGCCGAAGGTCAAAAGCCGAGGATCAAACCGACAAGGGTTTCACGGAGTCTGGAGCAGGAATACACAGAGCGTTTGGTCCTGTCAAGCTAAGTTGCCAGCACAAATTCCTTCCAGCAGCAGGCTTGGTGATATAGTGTGCTGGCTAATTAACTCGTTATCTGGCAGGGAGCAAGGTCAAGCTTCTGCTAAAACTCAGGGCTGAAAGAACGTCTTGCACGCATGCGTGCAGCCCGGCGTCTTTCGTTCGGCTCTTGTCTTCGTTGACTCCTGAGCCTGGTCACAGCTGGCGGGGAGTCGGGTGGCGAATTACTTGGATTAAGCAGAGCCTGATCCTGCGCAGGTGTCTCTTGGGAGGCTCTATCATCCTCAAGACTTAGAGAGTCTTCTGCTACAGGAGCCAGTTCCTGGCTGTAAGTCTCTGCTTCGGTATGTTCCTCAGGGGCTCGTGGTGCCAACTCCACGTGCTCCTGGCTGTCAGGTGCTTCATCAGGGGCAGGCATGACATGCAGCCACAAAGTCGCTCTAATTCTGAGCAACGAGGTAGAGTTTAGAGTTCGTGGTGGAGCAGGTGGGAGGCGGGCGTGCCACACCCGAGGAATCCGTTCCCATTTCCCTGGGGCTTGGAGAAGTTGTCGGGTTGTGTCAGCCCGGTCAGTCCTCCCCCCCTTCCTTGTTCACAGCCCCGTGAAAGGCGGGCTTGGAGATGTTGTCAGGTGGGGGGGACAGGCACCAAAGGAACACCACAATGCAGAAGAGGTGCCCTGAGGCTACCCGCCCCTACCGGAGCCCTACCAGTGCCCTGTGAAAGCTTGCACGGCCCCACGGAAGAAAGGCTGAAGAGGCTAAGGACGTCGTCTCTCCTCCGTTGCAGGTGTGTTGTGAGGGGAATTTTGGTGTGCAGTGGTTCTGTGGGTGGGACTCAGGAGACCTTCTGAGCGACAGTTCATGCGGCCAACCACTATTGGTGTGCATCAAACGTTGGAGGTGAAAACAGCTTTATACATAAGGGACAGATAGCCACTTTGGTTGCCCTGATTGGTCACATGTTGACAGCAATGCAACATTCTACGAAGTCAATATAAGCATAGCTAGCACCAACTACAGTGTAGTGAGCTTTCTGCAGCAGAAATTCTGCTATAGAGTATCACCTTACCATCCGTTATTGTTATAATAGACAATGAAATCCAGTTTGCAAAATGACATCTTAATAACTTTTCAGACTTATATATTAGATTTTTTATTATGCAAGTAATGTAGTTACGTTGTGTTTGATATAAATTTATAGATCATTAATTAACTAATTCTATCTAATGTGAAACATGGCAATTTAACTATCATTAATGTCAGTTAATTTTGTGTTATTTAAAAGGTGACCATTCCATTCTTAATTTTAGTGCAAGGATGAAAAGTTTTAATCATGGTAATGTAAACAATTTAAATAATCAGAAGACATGTGTGCTTAATGATGCATTTTCCCTATTGAATGAGAGGAATAAATCAACATTAGAAATTGTTACTATCTAGAGTATAAAAACTATACAGCAAATAGATAAGTCAGTTCTATATTTGCCTTTTAATATTTTATTATAAAATTTTAGTCTGGAAAAAATAACCCTTCAATAGAATGATATTGACAATTTTACCTCTAAAGGAATTTACCTAACAGATTTTCTGAATAAAAGGTCACTGGAGACACATCATGTGAAGTACACTGGTAATAAACACTGGTAATATTATGGCTTTACTCCTCTCCACAGACAAACAATGAAACAATACATGTGCATCACAAGACTATTAAACTCATTATTTTTAAAATGCATCAAACACAGGAAAAAAACAAACAAAATAGTCTATTTGCAGGTGACATTCTTGTATACACAAATATTAGTAACTTGTAATTACCCTGAGACACTAAAGATATGACAATGTATCCTTATTTGTGGTATATAAATGTGAAAATTATATTTTAACTAATTTAGTTCTACTTTTAGAACGATTGGTAGTACCCTTAAAACAATTTCATTAACAGCTCAGTTCTAAGGATATTCACTGAAAGCCTTCCCAGTTGAACTTGGTAAGCAGTATTCCCAAGATTTTGTGTTTGTTTGTTTGCTTTTGACGTCAAGTCACAGCCTACTTATGGTGACCCCATAGGATTCTCAAAGCATGAGATGTTCAGAAGTGGTTTGCCATCACCTGCTTCTGCATCATGACCCTGGGCTTCCTTGGTGGTCTCCCATCCAAATACTAGCCAGGGCCAACCATGCTTAGCTTCTCAAATCTGACAAGATAAGGCTAGACTGTGCTATCCATGTCAGGGCATTTCCAAGCATACATGATTACAATCTAAGTGAAAATGTGCTTTAACCTAACTAAAGATATAAATGCAGAAAAACCTCCCTAGCAACTACAGGTTTGAAAAACTGATTATCCATTTCAGCAGTTCCTCAGAATTAAGGGTGTTATATACAAATGTCAATACAGAAACACATAAATTTCCAGCACTAGTTGTGCAAAGTTTGCTACGTGGGGGATAACACACCATATGCCTCAAGGCAGTAGCACATGTTATCCATAAGGATGCCCATACAGTAGCCAGTACTGTGTGTTTCTATTGGCATAGCAGAATGTGCAAAGCCTTCTGCTGCTTTTGTGTTTTTTATAGATCAGACATAATACTTTTCTTCAAATATTTTTACATTCAAAATGTTTTAAAAGACATGATTAAAACTTGAAATGTCATTATTTAAAATAAGTATTTTACTTTAAGTTGTGATAAATATATTCATTTTCATTCCACCAATTAAAACATTGGGTTGGATGGAGCAAAACCCTTCTGCTAAGTGAGGCAACCCTACTCATGTAAGTAAACCCCACTGAATTCAATGGTATTTGCTTACTAGGGTATGCCCTTTGGATTGCAGCTTTAGTCCACCAATAAAAGGCTTGTTCCATTAGAAAGTAACTTCTTCCATCTGAAGAAGGCTGCTCTTAATGTCAGTTAGTTGGATTCAACTCTTTGGTTAGTTATACTAACATAAGTATAGTTTAAATTTACTAAGATTTTAAAAAAATAAATCAACACAGCAGTTGATGTTCCACAGTGAATTAGATGTCAGGATATATAAATTGTCATATCAACATTCCAAAGGAAAATATGAATTGTAATTCTAGAATTTGAAATGCTAGATTCATCAAAGTTTCTCCTACAGTAGGTCTCAGGTGTGTAATGAATTATTGTTTAGTAATCACAACTTGACGCCTGCTAATGAGTTTAAAATAAACTCCTTAAATGCCACTGGTTGTCACCTACGGCTCCGAGCACATCAGCAGCAGTTTCAGGTAACCCTAGAAAATGATACTTTGCTCTCACATGTCTTGGGGGAAGGATAGATCAGTCCTCGTCTTCCATACAAGCCACCAACCAGACACAACTACTCACCAATAATAACAGACCCCCCTAATACAGCTTAACTCTGCATGGCAGTGCCAACCCAGCCCTCATTTCTACTTAACTAACATGATGAAAACCCAACAACATAAAGATACTATCAAAATTCATTCACATTCACATCCTTAATATACTATCATGCACCAGCAATGCCCTTTGACCATTTATACAGCTAAACTGGAAAGTCTCAATGGAAACAAATTGGACATTAAAAATGGAACCACTCAGAAACCAGTAGGGGAGACTTTCATCCTCCTTGGATGTTTAGTGAGAGCCTTAAAGATTACAGAACGTCAGCAGAGGAAATTCAAAGGTAAGAAGCTACTGAGCTGAAATTCATATGTAGCTTTGACACTACCAGTCTGAATCAATAGGGATCAGAGATAGTTACTTACTTCCCCATAGAAAATACACTGTTCAGATTCACTAATTAATCAATAATTGGGACCACATCAAATCCACTTTTGTGTTGATCTTGATTTCATCTGTGCTCGGCATCATTTGTGAAATATATCTAAGTTATGGGAAATTGGGCCTCTTACTGGAGTAACTAACCCCTGATAACTTCATTGTAGCTTGGAGCACACCTCTATGGCTTATGGTGCCAAAAAAGCTGATGCCACAATAAATTTAAAGGAGATGCAAGACACTTTATACTCAGTAGACTAACATGGTACAGACATCACTAGAGGAAAAGTTTCATGGCTGGAACCCAATACATCCCTGGCCCTTTGAAAAGATGGGTACAGGGAATCAAGCTGGTGTTGAATTTGAAATATGCAATTGCATCCTGAATGTGTTTATACTGATTTCTCAGTTTTGAAGATTATGTGTTGTACTATAAATTTAGTGTTCATTTGTCTCCTCTTTTTAAAAACTGGCATTGGAAATGATATACTAAAACCTGAAATCTAGAATTCATGTCTTGAACATCTGATATGGAAAAAAGTTCCAAACGGAGCATCACTCAAGGGTATAAGTCAGCCTTCTTTTTTCTGCAATGACTGAAAAAAGAGCACTTTGTTGATTTCTGTTATACACTGTTATAAATACAGGTCATCAATCTCTTAACAACAATGGGAAAATGTGAGACTCATATGATGCTGAACACATAATCAGACTTCATTTCCATGTGCCCCAAAATTCCATGTGCCCTAAAATTCCAGGTAAAGCTGAAATTATTTATTTCCTCAAATATCTTCAGTATATTGCTAAAATGGAGAAACTCATTTTTTTTTAAATCGAAAAGACTGAGCAATATAAATTGCAAAATCCATAGTAATGCTTTCTTTTTAAGGCAGCAGTATCAGTTTTGCTGTGGTGGCTCAAGTGGTTAAGACGCTGAACTGCAGCCTGTGGAAGGCCAGTAGTTCAGCAGTTCGAGACCCGGGTGCCGCATGATGGAGTGAGCTCCCATCTCTAGTTCTAGCTCCTGCCAACCTAGCAGTTCGAAAGCAAGAAATGGCAAGTAGATAAATAGGTACCACTTTGGTGGGAAGGTAACAGCATTCCATGCGCCTTGGTGTTTAGTCATGCCGGCCACATGACCATGGAAATGTCTTCGGACAGCGCTGGCTCTTCGGCTTTGAAACAGAGATGAGTACTGCAACCCTAGAGTCGGATTCGACTGGCTTTCGAACAAGGGAACCTTTACCTTTACCTTATCAGTTTTGCACATTATAATCAATGATGGAAAGAATATACAAGTATATTTTTCTGCCTCTTGTTGCTTATGGTATAATATATAAAAAGTCAAATGAGATGTGCATTTTATGGAACTTGTGGGGAAAGTTGGATTCATACACTGTTTGTGTGTCCCGCCCTGGAGGTCGCGGGACGTGCAGACCGAGTGCCGGGGACCCCGACAGACCCTGCGAGGCCCCCTAGGCACAACTCACCAGACGGGATGAACGGCAACAGTCTGGGGAGGGAGCTGGGAGCAGGGGCCCCTCCCCCATCAGGCTGCGTCGGCCGGGCCCGGAGGCAGGACTGGGGCCCGCGGGACAGCGCCGCGGAGGAGGAGGGGGTGGTGGTAGCTTCTCCAACAAGCTGAGATTGGGCGTGAAGCAGCAGGAACAATCGCAGATCGCCGGCGCAGCCCAGAGGCCGCCAGAGCCACCAGTGGCGCATCAGCACTCCCCCCTGAGACGCCCTGACGGTGTCCAGGTGGATAAAGGAAGGTGTGGCCCAAGTCGGAGGGCAGATGGGCGGTCCTGGGAGTGGCGCGGGGAGATAAAAAGCAGGGTGGAGAAGGGGCCGGGGAGGAGGAGTGAGCTGTGGAACGCAGTGGGGCAGTGACAGACAGAAAGACGAGAGACGGCAATGAGAGAAGGAAGTCCGCAGCGTACTGGCAGAGGGACTCTTGGGGTGATGTCAACCCCGTCCCCTGCCTGTCTGAGGCCCCTCACTCCCTCTCCCTTTTTTGAACCTGATGCTCCGAGGGTCGTCTCCCCTACCAGAACATTGACGCCACGGCCACTGGGGGCACCGCACCAGAGCCCAAGGGTGAGCCTGACAGTGTGTGTGTGTGTGTATTAGATCTTGCACTTGCAATGCAACTAACTTCTATTTCTTCTCCTATGTTTTACTGTAATGTGCAATTTTAATCTCTATCAATCCAGAGACTAGATTAGTTATGATTTTCGGACATCTCACTAAGATTTATAAAAGTCAAAGCAACATAGAGGGGCTTTCTACATGATTCCCAGCAAGGAGGCTGTGATTTGCTGTAATTCAATGTAATCTAGTGAATAAATTAATGCTGCACAATATTTTAAGGTTTAAAATGCCAGCTCAGCTGTACACACAGAGGGTGGCCATGTACAAGTTATTGTGTTTACATTTATTTAATCAGAAAGTTAAGAACCTATCTCACCGAATAAGAGTGAGTAACAGGAGGATCATGATATACTTTATCTATTAAAGAGTGATATATGAAAAATGAGTAATATTTTAAAATCTTGCTATATTTGTTGTTACACATCATTGGCCTTGATAATAGGAAGACTTGTAGATTCTGTGTAATAATGAATTCCAGAACCTAATTTGTATGGAATTGTGCCCTTGTGATTTATACCACTGTAGAGAATTGCATAATACGGTAGAAACCTCAGAGGACCATCATGCATTTGTCTAAGTAGTATTATAAAGGACATATAATAATGAGGGGATAAAATGTCTAGTAGAATGCAGGGCCTGGATTAGGCAGGCCTGGATGAGAGAGGTTTTACTGTATTATGCAAGTCCCTAAAGATTCCCAGCTAATTAATTGAAAGAAAAAAAATTCCAAAGACATTATCAAGGTTTTTCTTATATAATGAAATATCTAGATTATGCAGACATCATGACCTAAAACTTAGCTTTTGAAGAAATATGTAGCAAATCCACCACCCAAAACTGCTCCAGTTTCTGAATGAGGGACTGTTTCTATCATACATTTCCAGGGAATATAACTATATTGTATAGCATTTCTGCAAAATTGGATTCAGCTGGGATTGCACTTGAAAACTGTTCAGCCTCTTCCCTTGTGACCTCAGCATTTTTTTCCTATTATGTTAAAGCTTCTTTGAGTACTATTTTGAAGCTTTTATGTTGCTAAGCTTTAAAACCCTCCTCACAAGTTGATTTATTATAAGCAGTTTCTTTGATTAAAAAAAAGTATGGTGACCCAAAAGCATAATTACTGAAATACAACACTGAAGACTTCAAATAAGTGCTTCCAGTACTAATTTTACTCTTAAATATTTGCCTTAAATAATCTAGGTAACACAGTTTGTTAGTGAGTAGCTAAACAGCATCACACTGCTTTATAATTCAAATAATAAACTCCAGACCTGCCAAAAAAGAACTTAAATTGTAATTGTTGATTAAAATAGGGATAATTCCATATCCTCCCTGAAAATTCCCAAGGAATCTGCAGCTCAGATCCACACACAACACAGAACAGTGACCTAACCACCTATGGCTATTCTGAGCACTGTTCCCCAGTGTGGCACCCACCCCATGTTTTAGGAAAGTGGGCTAGGCCCTTGCCAGGTAGTGCTTGTGGTTGGCAGGTGGCTCCCATCTTGAAACAACCGCTGGTGGAGGAATGGGTAAGCTGCAAGCCTCCCTGAAGTGCAGGCCTCACACCAGTGATGGAAGAAAATGTGGCTCTTTTGGTTGATGGCAACTGTGAATGCAGCTGTCCACATGCTGCAGAGTGAATACCACATATCTAGAACAAAATGGCATGTATATTCTTGTTTTTCTGCTTGTGTGTGGATTTTTATTTATTTATTTTTGTTGGTGCTGGGGAGGAATATGTATTTGTCTAGATTTTCAGTGGCTTGCAGTGGACTTCAGCAGACTTAGAACAGGGCCGCCAATTGGCAACAGAGGCACCTGCCTTAACCTTCCAAGCTAGGCAACAGAGGCACCTGCCCACAGCCACACACCCCCAATGGAGGGGGGAAAGAAGAAAAAGAACAGGCTGCTGCCACCACTATTCACATTCACCAAGTCTGGGGTTCAGGTCACACACTTACAGCAACAACCCACCCTGTCTGGGTCTCAGGCAGCCAGCTTCTTGTGATGGCTCCCACCTGCCTCACATGGGGTAATGACTGCCCTTGCTCAGCCTTGGTGGGGGGGGTAGGGGCCACGGGAGTGGCAGTGATTCTGGGTCCCATCCTGGTCTTTTGCCTAGGGCTGTAGAATCACTAAGACTGCCGTGTTACCTTCAGAGCAGTACTGTTTCAAGCTAACAAACTCAGGGTCAGTTCCAATTAATGCAAAGCCATGGGTTAAGTAAACTGACCGTTAATTACCTGATATTCCAAATCTGTATCACTACACTAACAACATTTAGTTAGAGTTTATGGTACTATAAATAGAAACCAGTATAAAAATCTGGTTTACTAACCATAGCTAGTGTTAAATATGGGTTTGTGAGCCTGTGGGCACCTTTGGAATTCTGACACAGGGTGGTGGGCATAGCCACAAAATGGCTGCTGCAAGAGGCAGAGCCAACCACAAAATGTCAGGGATCAAGGTTACGTATAACTCTAATAGCAACTCTTCAATATTTCAGGCAGAAGTTCTATTTAACAGGATTCCTTTTAATCTACACCAGGGGTGTCGAACTCATTTGTTATGAGGGCTGGATCTGACATAAATGAGACCTTGTTGGGCCAGGCCATGTGTATCATAAAATGTAATGCCAGGTAGCAAAGATATAAACTTTATAAAGGACACAGGCAAACACAAAGATTTTTTAAAACTTTAAATAAAACATGCTTAAAACACTAGCACTCTTGCAATATTTTGTCTATTGAACAGGCTCTGATAACTGACACCTCTTGTTCTGAATTATTGCATCAAAATTTCTGTGCTGTAGCAATCTTGAGTATGCTGTTCAGGTGTGTATCTGTAAGCTGCAAACCTACTTTGATTTATTGGCATTCATTACAGAAATCTCATGCTCAGTGTCTTGAGCCTAGGACCCAGAGGAAAACGTGAAATGGCTGGCCATTGCAACCTTTTGTTCATAAATTGCTTTACGTGCTGGTCAAGAACATGAGAAGGCATCCTGACACAGACTGAGGGCCATGTGTTTGTCTACAAAACTATACTCTTCCCCAGAGAAATAACAACTTCCTACAAAGGAAATGTGCTGGCTGATCTTGGTCTGGACACACACTCTCAGCCTAATCCATCTCACTGGCTTGTTGTTATTCCACCTCTAAAATAGTTCACATTGCTTTCTTACTGAGAAAGATTGGATCATGAACAGGAATGCAGTGAAAAGGGGGAAGGAATCCAGTTGCACCCAGGAAAGCCCTGGCATAAAGAGTCCAACAAAACACACATGCACTGTTGCAAGGCACGCAAAAGCTCATACATTGAACAAGAATTAGTTGGTCTAAAAGGTGCTTGGTATTTCTCCTGTGCAATTGAGGCACCAAAGCAGCTCTCCCTCATTCCCTCCCTCCCTTCAGGAAGGAGCCTCAGCCAGTGGAAGGAAAGAAAGGCTTCCCTTTGTCTCCTGTAGCCTGGCCAGGAAGCGAGCTCTGGCTGTTCTCTCCCTGCCCCTAGGAGGAGGGGGAGAACCCTCAACCAGTTCTTTACCAGACTCTCTCAATTGCACAGGAGAGGCTTGCCTATCTATCTCTCCTTTGTGATTGAGAGAGACTGGTAAAGCAAACTGTAGAATGGCAGCAGCAAGAGAACTGGGAAAGAAAGCAGCAAACAGCTAGGACCTTGTGGGCTGGATTGGGGCCCTCTGAGGGCCTGTTCCAGCCTGTGGCCCACATGTTTGACACCCCTGACCTACACAATCAATCATAATCTGTGCCGGGCAAAAGCCCCACCAAACTCCACACACTTTCTAAAAGCCCCTAGCAGGTTCAAGGGAAAAAGTGTTGGTAGATGTCATGGCACCCATGAGCACCATGCTGGGGACCCCGGCTCCACAACTCCACTGAATACAGAGTTGTCTGGCAAGAGTAGATCAGAAATGAAACCAATTGGTGTAGTGTAGTGGTTAAGTGCACAAACTCTAATCTGGGAGGACCGGGTTTGATTCCTCACTCCTCCACTTGCAGCTGCTGGATGACCTTGGGCAAGCCATAGTTCTGTCAGACTGTCCTTGAAAGAGCAGTTCTTGAAAGAGTTCTCTCAGCCCCACCTACCTCACAGGGTGTCCGTTGTGGGGAGGGGAAGGGAAAGAAGTTTGTAATACGCTCTGAGACTCCAAGTGAAGGGCAGGGTATAAATCCAATCTCTCCTCCTCTTCTTCTTCTCTTCTTCTTGCCTTTAGCTAGCTCTTGCTTCTGCCTGGCAACAAACTTCTTCCTCTATCCCGCCTTAAAGAGTTAGCAATGTGGCATGCCCTTACATGTGTAACTGGGTAGAGGGGAAAAAAAACAATGCCAGTGGAGCCTTGGCTTTGCTCTCTCACTGTGTTCAAGGGGGAAAAAAGTTGATTTACACAAGTGCCCAGTATACACTTAAGTCTACTTGACAGATGGATTCACTCTCACTCAAGGCCCCAGTTCCTATTCCTGGCAGATAAGTGATGATGCCTCTGTGCTCTAATGGATTTTTTTCCAATAGAAAAATTTGGAAGTTGGGGAGCACTGAAAAAAAGTTTGTATAAAATAGTTTCTTTTTGGGGATGAATGAACTGTTTTTAAGACAAGGTTTTAATCTCTCAGAACGAAGAGGATGAAGATTTTTTACATAAAACAATCTATATTTTGAAAATTCATATGGCTATTGTAGATACAACACCTTTCCAAGCATGTGTTTATGGTTTAAATGTGAATTAAATTTATTGTTTAAATATGAATAATGTTTCCACAATATGTTAATGTGTATAATATACTACTGAAGAATTTAATGTTTGCAATGATATAAAGACATTTAAGTATGTTGCTAGTCCTGATTTGATTGTATGAGGCCATTTTTGTCCAATAAGCACATTTTCTTTTTGTTACAACAAAATTTGTGTTTCTTATCTATATATCTAATTCCGAAGATGCCCCCTGGTGTGCAGATATCTAAATCCGCACATCGGGGGCACCTGGGGGGCGGGGAGATTTTCGTGCACATTTGGGGTGATCCCCAGGTGTGCACAAAAATCTCAAAAGTTGGAAAAAATATCGGGGGGATACTTAAATCCACCCAAAACTAACAGAGCATCCCCTGCGCCTGTGCAGGGAACGCTCTGCAAACTGCCTCGGTGGGGGGGGGAGCGAGGGACCGGTGGGGCCCGGCGGTGAAAGCCGTGGGCCTCACTTTGAGGAGGCGGTGGCGAGCCCCGGCAGCTGCAAGCCGCGGGCCTCGCTTTGAGGAGGAGGAAGAGGCGGCGGCGAGGCCTGGCGAGGCCACGCTGGCAAGGCCGGAGGTGAGGGGGGGAGACAGCCGAGGTTGCTCGGAGCAGGGAGCGGGGAAGAGAGACTGCCGCTTCGGAGGGAGGGAAAAGAGAGAGAGAGAGAGAGAGAGAGACTGGGCGAAGAGAGAGAACGGGGGGAAAGAGAGAGAGACTGGGGGGGCAGCAAGACGGGGGTGGTATTTGAGGGTGTATGTGGAGGAGACGAGGGAACCGACGGGAGGGGGGAAGCTTACCTGCTTCTTCCTTCTCCGCTTGCTCTGTGTGGAGCTCCCCCGCTCCTCCCCCCGCGATTTTCGCGGGTCCCCTTTCTTGTTTCCCACTTCTATTTCTCTGCATGCATGACCACCATAGATAGTATCAAGATTCCTACACCCAAGAAGTTTTGTGGTGAGCAGTACTATAGCAATGTGCTACTAAAGTAAATAGTAGCAGACATGCTTCCAGTGTGCTGCATAACATCTGTGAGTCTACAGGGAAAATTCTTTGTAAGGAGCTTCCAAAACTGTCTTTGCCATATGAATCAGAAGCTGGTAAGCAGCATCTGTGGCAGCAGGTTCCAGGGCAGGCTCCCTGGTCCATGTAGCCATTTATTCCTCCCTTTCAGGAAGCCATCTCAGAAGAAATGAAGCCATCCACAACTTCATCAGGGACCAGTGTTCCCTCTAAGCTGCATTAGTGTGAGCTAGCTCAGTTTTGTAGCCTCTAGCTCATGGATTTTTGTCTTCGCTCAGGAAGAATGGCTCCAAAGCAAACTGATTTATGCAGCAGCCACATTGCCCGCTCACAGCTCTAATGCCGGTAGCTCACCAAGTTGAATTTTTGCTCACAAGACTCCACAGCTTAGAGGGAGCATTGTTTGGGACCATTACCCCCATATCTCTGGAGGTCCTGAATGTCCCTGCCCTATTGTCTCCCCAAACCATGTTTTTACCCTTTATACCCAACCTAGACATATTTATTTATTTATTGGATTTCTACCCTGCCCTCCCAGCCAAGGCCAGCTCAGGGTGTCTTACATAAAATCAGTACACAGTTTACAATAAAACATGAATATACATTTAGATTTCAAAAGTTCTAAAATCAGTAACTGTACAACATAGTAAAGTGCTAGTGATATTAATTCCAGATGGCTGTAATTATCCAGTTCATTCTTCTACAGTTGGTTCTTTGGTCTTCTTTTAATTATCCTTCCAGCGGCTGAATCAAGCTGTTATTAAAAGTTCTGGGGGAACAAAGGGCTCTCTCACCTATGGTTAGCAGTGGTGGTTAAGAGTGGTGGTGGCTCCAAAAGCCTGGCAGAAGAGTTAGGTTTTACAGGCCCCGTGGAACTGCAAAAGGTCCCGCAGGGCCCTGATCTCCTCTAGGAGCTCATTCCACCAGAGTGGAGATGCCACTGAGAAAGCCCTGGACCTGGTTGTTGCCAACCTGGCCTCCTTGAGACTTGGGGGGGGGCAGTCAGTTCTGGGCCCCTGATCGCAGTGCTCTCTGGGAACATGTGGGGAAACGCGGTCCCTCAGGTACGTAGGTCCCCGACCATAAAGGGCTTTAAAGGTAAGAACCAGCACCTTGAAACGAATCCGGTATGCTATCGGCAGCCAGTGCAATGCCTTTAGTACTGGCTGGATGTGTTCCCAAGTAGGGAGTCCCATCAACAGCCTGGCTGCGGCATTTTGCACCAGCTGCAGCTTCCAGATTTCGGACAAGGGCAGCCCCATAAAGAGAGCATTACAGTAGTCCAGTCTCAAGGTGACCATCGCATGAATCATTGCTACTAAGTCGTTGCATTGGAGGAAGAGAACCAGCTGCCTGATCAACCGAAGATGATAAAAGGTTGATTTAGCTGGGGCTGCTACCTGGGCCTCCATTGTTAAGGAGGCATCTAGGAGCACTCCCAAGCTTCTAACCTCTGGCACTGGCATCAAAGGAGCCCCATCGAAGGTCAGGAGTGGGATCCCTACCCTTGGACCACCCCGACACATACACAGGACCTCCATCTTCATTGGATTCAGCTTCAGCTGGCTCAGTCTAAACCAACCAGCCACAGCTTGTAACACCCGGTCCAGATCTTCCGGTTTGGAGTCAGACTGGCTGCCCAACAACAGATAGAGCTGGGTGTCATCTGTGTACTGGTGACATCCCAGCCCATGCCTCCGGGTAATCTGGGCAAGGGGGCACATATACATGTTAAAGAGCATCAGGGACAGCACTGCCCCTTGGGGCACTCCACAAACCAGTGGGTGTCTTCAGGATAGCTGTTCACCCAATGCCACCTTTTGTCCCTGACCTTGGAGAAAGGAAGCAAGCCACTGCAAGGCCAGTCCCTGGACTCCAATGTCAGTGAGACAGTGGATCAGTAGCTGATGGTCGACCATGTCAAATGCTGCCAACAGGTATAATAACAACAGCACTGCTGTTCTGCCCCGATCCAGATTCCTCCAAAGGTCATCTGTGAGGGTGACCAGTGCCATCTCTGTCCCATGGCCTGGGTGAAAGCTGGACTGGAAGCCCCGTAACTGAATTGCCACTGCCCTCTCTATTATCTTGCCCAAATAGGGCAAGTTGGAAACTGGCCAATAGTTAGCCAATTCGGCCGGATTCAAGAATGGATTTTTCAACAGAGGGTGAACCACTGCTTCTTTAAGTGCCCTCGGGAACAGCCCCTCTGAGAGAGACTTGTTGATAATCTCCCATAGGGCACCTCGGAACCCCTCATGGCCAGCTTTAATTAGCCACAAAGGGCACAGATCAAGGGAGCAAGTGGTAGGGCATACAGTTAGGAGCAATCTGTCTAATTCCTCTAGGCTGAGCAGGCTGAAGTGAAGCATAACCCGACTGGAAGATGTGCATGGAGCCTCGAGTTCACTCACTGTATCAACTGTGGCAGGGACGTCCTGGTGGAGTGACAAGACTTTATCTGATAAATAGCTCACGAAAGCCTCACAACCAATGTTCAATTCTGTACCATTTGGTCTGCTTTGCAGCAGAGCAGTGATAGACTGAATTGTTCTAAACAATTGGGCTGGGCATGAGCTTGCAGATGCAGCCGTATAATATTGTCTCTTAGCAGCCTTGACTGCCACTTCATTGGATCTCATAAACGTCCTATACGATGTTCTTGTAGTTTTGTCATGCGCACGCCGCCACTGTCTCTCTAACTGTCTTAACCCCGGCTTCATCAGCTGCAACTCCTGAGTAAACCATGGAGCAAGCTTAGGTCAGGGGTGCAGAGGGCGCTGGGGAGCGATCTCATCAATGGCTGTCAAGAGTCGGCTATGCCAATCCTCTACAAGCTCATCTAACAAGCTGCCAGGGGGCTTCAGATCCCTAAGAGCCATCTGAAGCCGCACCAGGTCCATTTTGCTCCAAGGGCGAACCAAAATAGGCTCACTGCCCAAACATGGTCAGAGTGAAACATTCAGATGGGCCTTCAAGGCAAAGTGGTCCAAAAATGATACTGCCAAAGCAGTAATCCGGTCTACTGTGACCCCTGCCACAAAGATCAAATTAAGTGTGTGCCCAGCCCAGTGAGTGGGGGCTGTTATAAATTGGGAGAGTCCTAATGCTGCCATGGACGACACCATGCCTGCTGCCTGAGTGGAGGTCGCATCATCAGCATGGACATTGAAATCACCCAGGACTATCAGTCTAGGGCAAGGGTGTAGACTTTCCAATTTCCCGGGGGGGGGGGGGCTGGGGCTGGGCCAGAGGCATTGCTTTGCTAGGAGCAAGGGTGGCTCCCGGGGGAGGCTGAGTACCTTCCTGAAAATTTCGGCGGGGGCTGAAGCCCCGCCGCCCCCACGAAGATTACGCCTATGGTCTAGGGCAGAGGTTCCCAAACTTATTTGGCCTACCGCCCCTTCTTCAGAAAAAAAAAATTACTCAGTGCCCCCCTGGAAATCTACCTTCAAGAAGTGGACAAAAAGATGCAGTGACAAATTTGCACATGGTAAAGAAAGATGTTGTTGTAAGTAAAGAAAGATGTTGTTGGCCTGAAGCCAGAGCCGGAAGCAACCACCACACAATAGCTCAGCAGCAACACCAGTCTTACAAGGGTACACATGCATTTGCAATTTGCAAATGCATGGCTGAGATTGGCTGTGGAGACCCCTCTCCACCTCCACCTCCCTCCCTGATCCCAGGGAAAACCAAGAGAAGGCAGGGAAAGGCTACTTTAGATAGGATCTGGACTCTTCTTTCTTTATGTTTTCACCACCTCCTAATTTTTATTCAACACCCCCCCAATTGCACCCAAGGCTCCTACCGCCCACCTGGATTGTTACAGTGCCCCCCAGGGGGAGGGGGCAGTACTGCCCACTTTGGGAAACAGTGGTCTAGGGTGTTCCAATGCCCAGCCTGATATGGCCTCCATCAGGGACGGTAGGCTATCGATCGGTGTGTTGGGCGGTCAGTACACCAAACAAATTGCCACACTCTCCCCGGCTTCCCACACTAGGCCAGCACACTCTATGCCCATGAACCTTGGTGATGGGAGTGCCCTGAAGGAGTAAGCCTCCTCAATGAATAAAGCAACTCCTCCCCCTGACCCCTAGTCTGCGACTGGTGCAGGACCGAGAACCAGGGAGGAGCCAACTGGGAGAGAGCTACTGTCTCCCCTTCTCACACCCAGGTCTCGGTCATGCTTGCCAAGTCTACAACCTGCTCCTGAAGAAGTCTTATTGTTTATAGACCTGGTGTTACACAATACCAATGTTGGAGAGGGATCAGTCCTCCTAGCCCCACTGCCTACAACCCTTGGGATGGGACATAGGCTGGAAGGAGGCCGAGCTGATCTACTTCTCCATCCCCTTCCCTGAACTCACTGCCTAGTCCCACCACTATACTTTCCCCTCTCCAGGAGAACTGGAATCCTTTGCCCGGTCATCATTCCGCCTGCTGGCCTTCGACAGCTATGAACCAGCTGTAACCTCAGACCACCTAGGGTACCAAATAAACCACAGTAATCCTTTGACAACAGGCGCTGGCTCCCACTAACTCCTAAATCTGGATAACCCACAACACAAAAATCAGTTCAATTACATGCCCTCCTAATTTAATCTAGTAGCCTATAAAGACTTCCCCCCTTTTCCTTTTATATAACCCAATCAGCTAAGCTGATAGTTTGAATATAAATGACAACTAATACAAATCAATGTGTAGTGGTTAAGTGCACGGACTCTAATCTGGGAGAACCGGGTTTGATTCCCCACTCCTCCACTTGCACCTGGCTGGATGACTTTGGGCAAGCCATAACTCTGGCACAGCTGTTCTTGAAAAAGAGCAGTTTCTGTCAAGAGTTCTCTTAGCCCCACCTACCTCACAGGGTGTCTGTTGTGGGGAGGGGAAGGGAAAGGAGTTTGTAAGCCGCTCTGAGACACCTTTGGGTAGTGAAGGGCGGGGTATAAATCCAATCTCTTCCTCTTCTTCTCTTCTAGTCTACATCCTGATCCAAATTTAAACTAATAACTTCCCACTGGTTTTTTTGCACCACCAGGGAAAGGCTGGGGGGAAGACCTAACCCCCTCCATGCTGCCCATCATCAGGAAAACCAGCTTTTGTGGGTTTTATACAACATTCTTGGAGCTGATGTGTGACTGTGATCAAAGCAGCAAACCCCAAGCATATAAACTTCCATTTCAATGTATCAGAGGAAGTATGCACGCACACGAAAGCTCATATCTTGAATAAACTTTTGTTGCCACTGGACTCAAAAATTGTTCTATTGCTTCAGACCAACATGGATGCCCACCTGGGGGAACCATTGTTGTTATGGCTTATTTGCTGATGCAATAAAGAGAGTCTTACTGACTGTCCACAAATATAGCTCCCCTGGCTGACTCCAAACTGACTCATGGTGTAGGTAATGTGTAGCTTGGCCCTACAAGAAAGAATTACAGTTGGGTAAGAATAAATGACATTGAATTAAAGGAAAATTCAGAAACAAAGGCTAATCCTTATATTTGCAGTTTGTTGGTATTGACTTGGACTTTGCTACATGAACATCATTGTATAAATCATTTGTCTAGAACACCAAAAACCTTGAAATAATTGAACAAAGTACTTTCCCCTATTTTGTGTCCATAAGCTAATAGACTTCTTTTTTTCTGAAAGCCAGGTTCTTTTTTCTTTTTTTTAATTGGCACTCGCAAGATAATTCTGCTATAGAGACTTAGTCTGAACATAAGATCTATAAAAATGGAAGGTGGAAGGATTTATGTGCATGATTTACACATTCATCCTTTTAGCCATCACTTATCTAAGGCTTTGTTGTATCTATACAATTCTATCAGAATGATTTACTCAAAACACCCACTACCAATCTACTAGGTTTTCCAGACAACAAAACATCTTGAATTTAAGGAATAAACTAAAACTCGCAACATCTCTGAGTTCCAGAACCATTCTCTATTTGCTTTTCTCATTATGTGGGCTTAATTTAACAACAAATTGAAAGTTAAAATAATTCTTACTGTCAGAATGTGGCCCTTTCCCCTATTTTGTGTCCATAAGCTAATAGACTTAGTTTAGTTAAATAAATTGTTTTTTCAGCCTTGCAGAGAGAAGGTATGCTGGATGACAAGTTGATGGGCTCCACTGCATGGAGAGTCGGTGAATGCAGATGTTACCATCACTGATTCCCAGGCAGCAGCCCCACCTTGATGTAACTAAATGCAATGGTGTACAAATCTAAACCAGAGCTTTGAACATGGTGAGGCAAAATACAGAAATGTCATTCCAGCTAACGGCCTCAGATATGTCTAAGATAGGGAAGGCAACCAATATTGACTTCTTAAGCAGGTATATAAGGAGAATGAGCAGGGAGGGGGAGGCTTCCAGGCAGTTGGAAGGAGCAGGCAAGCAGCTGGAAGGCAGCAAGAAGACATTGCAGAAAGAAAAAAACTATCTGCCAAGGTCTTCCAAAAGATTGATAATAAGAGACTGAAGGCAAGGAGGAGGAAGAGTCTCCATCCAGAAAAAGGCAGGAAAGGAGCACAGATAGCCTAAGATCTGGGGGAGGGGGTGTTTTTCATTGTGGAGGGTTTTTTGGGGGGGCCTTGTTGGCTTTTTTGATTGCCTTCCATTAGTGGGCTATCTGATTTCCAACTTTTCATAGGTTAATTAGTGATTTTGAGTAATGTTGCATTTTTGGTGCTTAGGTTTGGATAGGTAGGGTTCCCTTTCAGCAGAGCAGGTGGGTGCATGACTAGACAGATACTCTGGAAGGACTGCTTTTATTTGCATTTTACTAAGTTTGGAGTCTTTTTAAGCCACTCCAGAAAACCAGCAGCCATTTTCACAACTTTTTCCCTTATGTAGACAGGATGAATGGAGGCACTTGATTCAAGGGGCTGTAAAAACTGACCCCCTCATCCAATTCACTTGAAACTTGGAAGAAGACCGGTGCTTGCACATGGGCAGGCGCAGGCTTTTGCCCCCCCCCATCCTTGAATAAAAACACATGGAGCAGCGGAGCCTATCAGGGCCCAGCACAGGAGTGCTGGCCTATCAGAAGTGACTGGCTGGCTGGAGTAGGGGGCAGCAGCCATGCAGTGGCCATTCCAGCCAAGGAAGAGCTCCCCACCCACCCGCCCTCTATGTCAAACCATGTGGGATTAGCCAGTCACCGGTTTCGGGGCTATGCAGGAATTTTTGGGCTCCCTTGAATTGGCCAGGAGGGAGCCTTTTTTTCACCTGCTTCACATGGTCTGGGGGTAGGGCATAAATAGGCCTGGTAACCTGGTTAGGCCCATTCTGGGTAGGCAGGAAAGCATGGGTTGAGGGGAGTTTGTGTTGGCAAGCACCCCTAAATGTCAGTGATAGGAGGGGTCTTCAAACTGGGCGCCTAATGGCTTAGCAGTCCAGGATTCCCGGACAGGGGCCTCTTCGGGGATGGGGGAGCATACATTAAGCCTTAAGGCTCTCACATCTCCTCTACGCATTTAGTATGTGGGTCATGACGAGTGGGGTATGGAAGGATTCTGAACCTTGCTCTGAGCTGGGGTGGGGTTGCCTTAAGGAAGCCTGCTTTGCAGGCATAAGGTAACCTGTGCTTAATTTGATATAACTAAGGCAGATCAGCTTATGCATGAATAAATACACAGTTTAACCCATTACTTGTGTGTGTGTTTCATTCGAGGGGTGGGTGGGCAAAGGGTGGACTAGATTGGATTTTTATGCCTTTTGGTGGAAAAAGTCTGATCAGAAAAATCTGCCTTTTTTCCACACATGGAAAACAATGGGTAAACATGTGATCTTAATGATACTGTAAATGGAACCCAATGAGTGTTCATGATACAGGAACAACATCTCTGAAAATTCTTATAACTGACACATCTTCCCTTCCTTAAATCACAACATGAAATTAAAATAATGTTTCTATCACACACCCACAACCTACCCAAAGTAATTCTTTGGTTTTCCCTAGCCTAGTACTGCTATAAAATCTATGTCACCTGGAGCATTTCCCGGGCACAATTTCCAGCTATATCTGAGCATGCCTGGTTCCAGCTCTGTGAGGACTTGTTCCATTGACTGACATTGCTTATTTGCCTACATCCAGAGACTCATGCTTCCTGATTGTCAAGTAAAGATGAGATGGAGAGTGGTAATTAACTGGCATGCATACAGTTGTGTACTGTTAAACTAACAGCTGGATTTCTTTAGAAAAGTTTACAAAGATGTCAGAAGTGCAAAGTGCAAACTTTCAAGGGTTCTTTCTCCTTTATCAGTGCTTTAATCATATACAATCTCATACTTATAAGAGGTAAATATACCAGTTTGACCCCTTTACTCACTCAAAGATTTACACCCTCCACAACCTCTGTCACACAGGTTCAGGGATACAGGCAGGTCACACAATTACAGTTCACTGCCCATCTTGCCTCTTTTAAAATATATAAAGAGCTCTGACCCTTTCACATACCCTCTCACTCATAGAGACACCACCAGACAGGGTAGCCCAGTCTCCTTTAATCATAACCCCTCACTCAGACAGTTCATAGAGTTATTGGGATTGAGAATCAAATGCTGCTTTGTTCACATGCTGCCACCATTTATTCATATCCTAATATATATATATATTATCTATAGGCTAATAATTTTGTTTGTGTGTGTGCTTCTTTCCCTGAGACAATACACATCCAGCCCACAGGGTTAAACAAACAAGGAATTAACTTGTATTTATGGCTTAAATATAACATTGGGATAAAACAGGTAAATGGTTGCAAAGTTTCTTTACACTTGAACTTGGAAGCATAGATTTGCATATCTTTGTTATGAATAGACTTAGTTTACAGCTTACTCCCCTGAGCCAACTCTGTCTCTCACTGAACTAAGGTTGATTAATTGTCAGCCTCTTATCAACATTCTGTCAGCTCCCATTGGTCACGCATAGGGAGAGGAGGAACCTAATCTGTCCATCACAAGTCACAACCATTTAGTTGAGATTTTTAGTATATTTCACAGGGAAAATACCCCCACCATAATCAGCAGTCAGATGATTATGAATATGATCTCAATGTATAGATTTCTACAGTTCTATTATCTGGGACATGCTTTGTAAAACTCTTTCTAAAGAAAGTAATCTCAAAATCAAGGAATATAACTTAAGCCGTCGCACTTATTTGGAGCATTATATTCTGAAAACTGAATAAAGTTTGAAAAACAACTCTAAGGGGTAAAAAGAAAAGAAAATTAGAATTAAACGATGCATTTTCCATTAAACTATGCAGGCCAGAGCTCATTTTTAATATATGCAGTTAGTTTATACAGCTAGAACCTCTAATTTAATGCCCAATTTGGCCACCTTTCTTGCCACTGAACAGTGTTTAACTCCATGTGTAGGTCCATTGGCTTCTCAATGTTCATATTCAGATTCAACATATGTAACTATGTAATAATCTGGTTCAACCTGCTACTTAGAATGATAATAGTATTCCTGCCTGTAACACCAGGATAAACCAGGGAACAATTAAAGGCACACATATGCTGGCTTGAAGCCTAATTTGAACTGATGGACATTTCATGAAACTTAATTAGTGGGGAGTTAGGCAGCACTATTACCATGTACATTCAATACAAACCATTAAAAAATCAGAACCTTCTAAAGTAAAGCAATATATATTTGTACTAATTAGAAGATAAATCTAATTAGAAGAAGATATGTGCAGCTACCAGGCAATTGCACAATACATTTGCTACACACATTATGCAGGGTGACTTAGACCCCCAGAATTATGTACTGGGAAGATCAGGACAATTCTGATGAACATGTGCATGCACAGAGTTTCTTCATTTTTTTAATAAGAGGACAGTATTTGATACTCTGGCTCTTTGTGTAAGAGAACAATTTATTTCTAGTACATTTTTACAGACAAAGTTCTAGAAAATATATGTTAGCCTCTTTTCTATTTTTACAATGCAAAATTTGGTTGTTGTTAGCATTGTATTTAATATGCACCCATACATATTGTTCAACATTCTGTGTACCCTGTAAGTGATCATAGAATTAATTTAAACAAGTGGGAACCCACAAGGATTTGTGGGGGGGGGATCTCATTTTCCCTTCCTCCACTCTTTCTCTTTCACTTCCCTGAAAGCCCCCACAGATTCTCTACACTTGCATAATAGGGAACCCTCAATGACTTATGAGGACACCTCACTGTTCCCTGTATCCCACTCCCCACATTATTTCCTCTTGCCTCCTTATCCTATCCCTAATTCTCTCTTTCTCAGCCGATCACCATCCTACCTGAAATATTTATTTATTATTATTCAGGGCTAAACCTGGTGCTGTTGCTCTACCCAGGGTTACACAAATACAATGACAACAAGTATAGAAGATACAGGAGCAAGTTCAAAAACCAGTCCAGAGTCAGAGATCTGAAGGTCCAGCCCAGGGGTCAGGGTAAAGAGGGTCGAGGGTCCAGGGGTCTGCTTCCAAGGCTTGAGAACAGTGCAGGATACAGGGTTTGAGTCCCAGGCTTTATGAGCAAGCACAGGTTACCAGAGACAAGGTACAAGGCAGCAGGGTCAGGGTAGAGCTCTGTTTGCTAAGCAAGTCAGCGCACAGGGGGTGGTGAGCAAGGTTGCTTCCGTGCCAAGCCTTGCTTAGCATCTTCCTTTTATCTGCCTCTTTTGCTGACTCATCCCCCGAGGCACAGGTGTCACTTCTTACAGTTGCATTCACCTTCCTACAGGTGGAGATTTTTTTTTTTACCTGTTTCCCTTTCACCCTGTCAGTCCTGGTCCTACAAGGACTCCACTCCAGGAATTAATGCTGATCATTGCTGAGCAGCCAGGCAGGCACTTCATTGTCTCTACTGAGCTGTCAAGTACTCTCTCCTCCTATGCCCTGCTGGCTCAGGAGTTGCTGGGGGGACCTCTGGCCTCTGTGGCCTCTCTTTTTTCTCCTGGAAGAAAGAGTAGCCCAACCATGACTGGAAAGTGTTCTTGCTTACCGATGCTTTCCCCCGTTGTGTGTGCTGCTGGATCCAGCTGCTCAGATGAAGATTCCATCATGTGGGGCCCAATTCTTCTGATTTCAAGGAGGAGGAGGAAGAGGAGGAGGAGGTGGCAGCTGGCCGGCCCATGACACTGTATGTGTGTGTGTATTAACTCTTCAGTCTCTGTGCTCCAGAAACCAAAAATATGAAAACTGTCTCGCAAGTGCAGCCTCATTTTTAATCTCTTCATGGTTCTCTTTCTAACTTTGTCAAAGAGTGAGGTCTGATATTTGTATGGGATCTCACAGGTAATGTTATGATAAGTGAGATTTAGAAAATACCTCACAGAAACAATGTGGACTATCTCTCTGTGTGGCTGCATGTGTGTGTTTGTGTGTGTTAAAAGAAATGATTTAAAAATGGAAATGATTTTTTTAAAAATAATGATGATAGAATACTTTATTTCTGTCATATATAGTGGGTAAGTCTCAGAGCAAGAAGTGACCTTGAACAGTAAGACTGCTAGCTGGGGGAGTATAGCACATGTGTTTATAGAAAAAAAGATAATTAGCATAGGGAACATAGGGAAGACTGCTGCAATTAACATAGGGAAACATAAGAACATAAGAGATGCCAATGTTGGATCAGGCCAAGGGCCCATCCAGTCCAACACTCTGTATCACACAGTGGCCAGAAATACCAGTGCCATCAGGAGGTCCACCAGTGGGGCCAGGACATTAGAAGCCCTCCCACTGTTGACCCCCCCCCCCAAGCACCAAGATGACAGAGCATCACTTGCCCCAGAGTCCCTATCTATACCTTGTGACTAATAGCCACTGATGGACCTCTGCTCCATATGCTTATCTAATTCCCTTTTGAAGCCGTCCATGCTTGTAGTCGCCACCACTTCCTGTGGCAGTGAATTCCAAGTGTTAATCACTCTTTGGGTGAAGAAGTACTTCCTTCTATCCGTTCTAACCCGACCGGGAGAATGCTGCAATGTAAGTATGTATGTGTCGATGCATTACAGTTCTGATATTCATTCTAATTTTAAACCATGGTTGGTTAGTTTATGTGTTGGTACACACACATAGCTTTAGCATGAATGTGTGGATTTAATTGTGGCTCCAGAAATACACAGATATCTTTATTGCCCTATGCTATCAGAAATAAAATTACAGTTTAATCAAAGTGAACAAAATTATGATGATGCTTTTTTTGCACAGTTATTTTTACCAAACATGTTTCTTAAGTATTACTGTCATTGCTGAAGTTTCTCATATATTTCAGGAAAGGCTGATGTAAGCAATGCACATTCAATAAGCTGAGCATGAAGAGTAATGTGAATTTACTACCTCCCAATAATAACATTACTTTAGCTTTACACACTTTAGTGGATATTAGCTGGCATTACCATCAGAAATCTGTGTGTGTGAGTGTGTGAGTGTGTGAGTGTGTTTAGAGGGTAGCCATATTGGCCTGCAATAGAACATCTAGATTTGAGTCCAGTAACACCTTAGAGAAGAACAAGATTTTTGAGGTATAAGCATTTGAGGGTCAATATTGATGAAGGGAGCATTGACTCTTGAAAGCTTATACCCTGAAAATAGGGTTGCCAAGTCCTCGCTGTATGTAGAGCGGGGGACTTTGTGCGTGCGTGCCACAACCACATCACTCAGAAGTGACACAACCATGTCGGGCACGCTGGGGGCAGGGCCACAATCATCCGAGGGAAAACCATAGAGTTTTCCCTCAGATGACCGCGGCCCCGCCCCCAACATGCCCAACGCGACTGCGTCACTTCTAGGTGACGTGCTGACGCCGGGCACGTTGCGTGCTTTGGGGGTGGGGTTCCCCCGGGGCCTGATCCGGCAGTGGTGGGTAATGGGCCTCTCGGGCGGGGGGTTCCCTGCACCCCAGGGGGACTTGGCAAGCCTACCTGAAAATCTTGTTGGTCTCTAAGGTGCTACTGGAGTCAAATCTAGCGCTCGCTCTCTCCCCCCTAATACAATAGAATGGCAGATATTTATTGAATTAATCATTATCAACTTATTAACTAAAAGTAGTAGAGAGTCATATTTCTAAGTGTTAGTGGTGATTGTATACTTTCAATACCTCCCCAGGCCCATTCATGTCCCAGAGCCCCCTTCCTCCAAAGCCCACTGGTTTCCAAGTGGGCTTAAAAACTCTAGGATCCTCATTATGATTTTTAAAGCCCAGATTCCAGCCCCAGTGGTGAATGGATGGCTGGGTGCTGGGCAGAGAATGGAGATATCACCTTATATGGGTATAACAGTCCACAACTTTATTGATTACAGCTGTAGAGGTTTGGCTTGGCATAGGGCAAAGGATCCAAGGCACTGAGCAACCTGCTTGCTACCCAAAGGAAAACCCATTTCTCAGACTACCTGTTGAACAGAAAAGAACATGGATGGCAGCCAAATGGAAACACCTGGGAATAAGCCACTGTGTGATTCCCCCTGCCATCTAGAGGCAAGGAGAGCCCAGCACTCTTCAAGCTGGGCATGTTTCCCTAAGCCTGGCACTTTGCACCGCCTGCTGGGGACGGTGGAACCTCACAATATTCTGGGCAGGGTGGGTGGTACCCGCCTAATCCAGTTGGACATTCATATGATCAAGTCCCAGCCAAAGCTTTGCCTGAGGGTGATATAGCCTTGCCTTTGGGGCATCACTTTTCCTTGGCTACCAAGGAAAAAATTCTTAAGGGTAGCTTTGTGGACGTTTTCACTCTTTTATTTTGAGAAATGGACAAAAAAGACAAGGAGGACCTAGACGAGAGGGACAAAGAACGCATTAAGAGGCGTAGGGTGGATAGGACCTGGGCCAATTGGTACCTGGGTTTCCTTATAAATTCAGGTGTGATAGTGTGCCACCAGCATTGGAGGGTGTCGGCACTTTTACAATATATGGATATTATTTATAAAGCCTTTACGGGTTTTACGGGGCATGCATGGATGGAGTATGATGAAGGTTTCCACACAAGGGCTGCGATGAATCCTGCTCTGCACTGGGACCTGATTCATCCCCATCTGTGGCTGCAAGTTGTGTCCATGCCTAGATCATAGGCAACTGAGCACTCTGACAGTGGTCACGTAGTGCAGCGATTGCAAAGTCAGTACCCTCCACAAGCACAGGTCCTCTGTGTTGGGAGTTTACCTCACATGGAACATGTGGAAGAAAGTCTTGCTCCTTTCGGCATGAGTGCCTGCTGTGTGCAAGGCCTCATGCACTTTCAGGTTGCCCCAAACCAAAGGGGCATTTTGGAACAAGGGGAGGTGAGCGTCCCGGTGGGGGTGGAGGTCAAGGTGCCTCTAATGACAAAGGGGCCCAGCCCAATTAAGGTGAGGGTGTTAGGAAACTTTTAAAGAAATTACCCAAACAAACAAGACAGTAGGTGTTTATTTGATGGGTTTTTGTTGGGGTTTAGGATCCCTTATCAAGGTGAACGGACCCCCTTTTGGGCTTCTAATTTAAAGTCAGTCAAAGGGATGGAGGGTATAGTATGAAATAAAATTGGAAAGGAGTGTAAGGAAGGGAAAGTGCTGGGGCCTTTTCTCTCCCCCCCCCCCCCAGTGCCTAATTTGTGGGTGTCTCCTTTGGGCATTGTACCAAAGAAGGCCCCTGGTATTGCCTCATTCATCATTTATTGTACCCTCGGGGCGGATCTGTGAATGACGCTATACCCGATGAGCTCTGTTCAGTAAGTTATACGTCCTTTGACCAGGCCATGAGGGTAGTGCGTGGTTGTGGCCAGGGCGCACTATCAGTGAAATGCGACATCAAGTCAGCTTTCCGGCTTCTGCCGGTCCACCCGACGGATTTTGATTGATTAGGTTTTGGTTTTGAAGGATATTACTATATGGATAGGGCCCTTCCCATGGGCTGTTCCGTGTCCTGTGCAGCATTCAAGAGGTTTAGTTCCTTTTTGGAATTGGCCTTGCGATTCAGGACGAAATTGGGCTCTACAGCTCACTATTTAGATGATTTTTTGTTTGTGGGATGTGAAGGGACTGGGCAGTGTGAATTCTTACTGTCCAGTTTCATAGAGATGGCGGCTGAACTAGGAGTTCCCCTTGCAGAGAAGACTGAAGGTCCAACGCCTATTTTGACTTTCTTAGGTATTGAGATAGAAACGGTTCAACAGTGCTCTAAGCTCCCTTTAGAGAAGTTGCAGGGCCTTCAGGTCCTGGTTGAAAAATTTAGGGCACTTTAAAAAATATCCCTGTTGGAGTTGCAGCAACTGGTGGGCCATCTCAACTTTGCATGCAAAGTGGTGGCTCCTGGTAGGGCTTTTGTCAGACAACTCTATGATGCTATGTGGGGCCTTCGCCTCCCACATCACAGGACTAGGGTGACTATTGGGATGCGGCAGGGTCTATTACTTTGGAAGGAGTTTTTAAGCTCATTTAATGGGGTGTCATTTTGGAGAGAAGACTTGCAGTAAGAAACTGAGTTGCAGGTGACATCGGATGCAGCAGGCTCCTCAGGTTTCGGGAGGTACTTTAGACGACACTGGTGCACTGAGGACTGGCCACAGGATTGGTTCCAGGCAGGCTGGGTGAAGGGCCTAACCTTTCTGGAGTTTTTCCCAATTGTTGTACCAGTGGAGATTTGGACAGCTGATCTTGCTGACCATACAGTCCACTTCTGGTTTGACAATCAGGCCACAGTACATGTACTAAACTCACTAACATCCAGGGCTCTACTGGTAGAAGGAGCTCCTTTGCATATTAGGCCACACACCCCTAGTGTAGCCAGGGCCGGCTCGCTCACTAGGTGAACTAGGCTTTCGCCTAGAGCGCGCCAGCCCTTAGGGGCACCAAACTGCACCCCCCGCCAAAAGCCCTGCATTTCCGCAGCCAGGTGACCCCCACTGCCGCCTCTGTCACCCGCTGCCTCTTTGGCCAACTAACTTCTCCCTGCCTGTCCCCTTGGCTTCCCAGCAGAGCGCTTCTCCTCCTCCTCCTCTTCCACGTGGCCGGGGACTGGCAGCTCCAGCAAGAGCAGCAGCAGGGCCGGGGGAGCAACGGGTTGTGAGCGCCATGCCGGTCAGCCTCTTCTCTGGGCACCCTGACGAGGGGTGCCAAACTGCACCCACCCCCCCGCCAAAAGCCCCCCTGGCTCTGACTGGGTGGGCGCACGGGGGGGCACCAGAAGCGATCCTCGCCTAGGGTGCAAAATAAGCTGGGGCCGGCCCTGAGTGTAGCCAATCCTCCAAGAGCTTACAGTAGCCCCAGTAAGAAGAGCTCTGTAAGCTCTTGGAGGATTGGCTACACTAGGGGTGTGTGGCCTAATATGCAGAGGAGCTCCTGCTACCAGTAGAGCCCTGCTAACATCCAAGTCAGCAAGGGTAATGACGTTAGTTAGGGCATTTACTTTCTTATGTTTAAGGAATAATACACTGTTTCGTGCAAGGCATGTTCCGGGTGCAAGTAATGGGGTCGCTGATGCTCTCTTTCAAAAACAGATGGGGAGATTCCGTCAGCTGGCCCTGGAAACAGATGAGCACCCAGTAAGGATGCCCCCCAGTTTTTGGCAGATTGGAGGTTTGAAGATGAACGGGCAATAGGACTAGCCCTTGCCTCTGCAACACAAAAATCATACATGAGGGCGGGTCACCAATTCATTGCTTTTAGGCAAGAGGCTGGATTACGGCACGACTGGTCCATCCCAGTTTCCCAATTTATGCAGTTCTGCGTCTATTTGAAGGGCAAGGACTTGTCAGTTCGCACTATAAAGGGCAGGCTGTCCTCCCTGGCCTACATGGGTAAGGCTGCTGGGCATGAGGACAGGACAAATGATTTCTGTATCAAAAAGATGTTAGAAGGGTGGTCCCGCGAAGCAGGGCAGCCTCAGCATTCCAGGGAGCCATTGACTCCTTCAGTTCTAAAGGGTATAAGGGCGTTGTGGCCCAGCCTTTGTGCTGATGAATATGAGGCTGCTCTTTTTCATTCGGCATCATTAATAGTGTTCTTTGGGGCTCTGTGTATCAGCGAGCTCGTCCCAGCTTCGCGGCATGATTCATCTGATTGGGCTATTAACTTCAATGACATCAGGGTCTGAGAGGACAGCTTGGCCATTAACATTAGGCGGTCAAAGACTGATCAGTTGGGTAAGGGCTCAGTAATAGAATTAGGACGTTGTTTTGAGACTGAATTATGCCTGGTGGCTGCATTACGCTATTACCTGAGTCTTTGGGGGACGAGAAATGGTATATTATTTCAGCACAGAGACTGGTCCCCTCTCACAACATTTCAGTTTTGGGCATTGACACAGAAAGCACTTAATCAATTGGGCTTAGGTGGGTTCCGTTTTGGGACCCATTCATTTAGAATTCGAGCTGCTTCCACAGCAGCTGCCATGGGTTACTCCGGGGAAGATACACAAGGCATAGAGCATTGGAGATCTCGCAGTTTTAAAGGTTATGTGCGTCAATGCAAGTTCTGAATAGAACACGTTACTAAAATAGTTCTTTTTCAGGCGCTGTGGGCCGGCAGGCAAGGTGGAGAGTCACAGTATTCGGCCACAGTATGATTTTTGGGCCGCTCATCAGGCCAAGAGGACAACATTTGGTTCTCGGTTGGGCCTGAGTGGGCGTTTGTTGAATGGTGGGGAAGAAGGGGCATGCATTGGCCCAGTTTACCCCCACTAATGTTTGAGGAACGGCATGGGCCACCTCCAGATATTTTACTTGTGCACCTGGGTGGCAATGATCTTGGCCTGATGAAAGGCAAGGCCCTGGTGATTCAGGCCATGGAAGACCTAGCAATGATAAAGGCAAGATGGCCCAGGGTGCTGATAATTTGGTCAGCGATCTTGCCTTGGCAAGTGTGGCGCAACCTGGGGGATCCCAGGTGCATTGACCGGGCTCGTCGCAAAGTCAACCGACAGATGCAGAAAGCTATGGAGGGTGGCTTGGGTCAATATTTACCACATCCTGAAATACTGGTAAGAGAGGTTGACCTCTACAGGGAGGACGGTATTCACATGTCAAACAAGGGCAACAAATTATTTTTGGAGGACATTTGGCAAGGGATTAGGGCTGCCTTAGGTTGTTTGGTGGCCGCGTCGGCCAAAGCAGAGGCTTGACCTCACCAGTGGCAGAATAGTGCAGGGATAAGAAAGCGGAAAATGGTGAGCACCTTAAGCCATTCCTTGTTTTAGGAACATGGGGGTCATCAGGAATGGCCTGTGGGTTATTAAGGCCCAGGGTGATGAATGATTAACCCCTCTGGGAACTTCTTGGGTAAGCTCCTCTCTGCAAGCTGTATGGTTTCAGGGGTAGGCACTCCTGGGAGGCCACCAGTGGCTGGGCTGCCGGTCACAAGCCAGATTAATGGCTCAAGATTGGGGTTAGTGGCTCGCCCACATATTGGACAAGGAGGCTGGTCGTCTGACACCTGCCTTGTCTGTTCTGCTCCTGCAAAAATGCTCCCTTACTGTTTTTTTGGTTAAACTGTTATATAGTTAATAAAGTGGCTTTTGTTCGATCCAAACTGTTGTCTGACTCGTTATTCCGACTGGGGGGGGCAATAAAAACCTGTGATTAGCTCCGTTTTTTCAGAGATATCAACACTCTTTTATTGCTCTTCTAGCATCCTATTAGCATATCAGATCTTTATTGCATACAGCAATATTTCCATTTGTAGAAATATGGGATAACACATAATGTGAATGTATAGTTTCTTCTCTTTATAATGGTGTCATTGCAGTAGAAAAACAAATATATGGAAAAAACCTGTAGCTAAAGGAGTAAAGAGAAGGAGGAGGCGGAGGAGGAAGGTGGGGCTGAGAGAGCTCTTTGAAAAACTGCTCTTTCAAGAACAGCTCTGACAGAACTATGGCTTGCTCAAGGTCATCCAGCAGCTGCAAGTGGAGGAGTGAGGAATCAAACCCGGTTCTCCCAGATTAGAGTCTGTGCACTTAACCACTACATAAAACTAAGGAAAAGAGGAATAGCTGTTAATACAAAGGTAGAAAAGTACCTATAATTTGCACAATTAGAGACAAATGGAAAAATGAACGAAGAGCCAGAATGCATTAAAAGAAAGAAAAGTATACAGGTGCTGTGTCAAGCTTAGATGAAAAATCAGTGTATTGGAAAGATAGACAGCGAGGTATTTTGATGACTTTGAAGGAATTTATTAATGTTCTGTAGGACTAGATAAAACATTTCTTGGCCAATGCAGAAAAACCTTCAGATTTCTATGACCTTGCCAACTCATTTGCTTATTAATCTGATTAAGCTTTTCAAGACAAGTAATTTATATCACCTCTGAACACCTACACTCCCCTAAGCCCCAAAGTGGCAACTAATTATCATTTCAGTGTGTTGAAAGCTAAAAGATAATAACACTTCTGCTGTCTTACTTTGTTGGAAAGAATCAAGAGAGACTCACATGAGCTTATCACGAATCCTCAAGCAGGGAAGGGATGTGGTGGAGCCTAACAAGAATGATTATAAATCTCTAAGTCATCACTGTGACTTGTTTTAACAGTAATGATTAGCAAAGATAAGTTTAAGAGTCAGTGTTGCTGTTGGTTTCTTCAAGACTGCACAGAGCAGTGACAAACACAAGGAAGTCATACAAATTCAATAAACTGGGACGGGAATAGGGTTTGAATTCAATACAAACTCATTGGTTCTTTTAACAGATCACAATCTGTTATACTTACAATTTGTGATACGGACACCATTAATAGACTGGAGGGGAAATAATTGTACAAACTGCTTATTGTTGAACTGCTATGTAATAAAAAAGTTTGAGGATTACCACTCTAAATTTAAGCCTATAAATGTTCTGAGGAAATGTTCTGAGGAGTACATTTTTAAATGCTTAAGTACTTTAAAAAAATCTGTATAATATAATAATTATGGAACTTAGATTCAGATTTTAAGATAACCTAAAGATATATAGAACAATACTATTCTAGGGTTTGCTGTTTAAGATTTAGCATCCAAGGACAAAACAAAAAAATAAAACAAAAATGCTTCCCATTGTGGTAACTACTATGTCAGTTACTAGGCACATCACAATTTTAGCATCTGATTCATCTGAAGGGGTGAAAGCATTTAGAGAACACTACTTTTGTCATTTGCTCTAGGAAAACATAGGTATCTGGCTTTCAAAGTAATTAGCTTCTGCCACTGTAATCCAGAAAATTTTCTGTTGCGCTATTTCAATCAAATAATGGTGAAATGAACTGAAACTTAATTAGCACTTTAATTCTGAAGTCCTAAAAATAAAGTGAACTGAAACACAAATGTAGCCGCACAACTTTAGCTTAAAAAAAATAAACCATACTAAGTCTTAGGACTCTTTGGTCATCTTTTTGAACATAAGAAAATGAAATAGTACCACTTAACAAAATAAAAGCTTATCGGCAGGCCATGTGCTCCAGCCAATCAGCTGAAGGGCCTTTTAAATCTTGCAGGATGGCAGGGAGAGGGGTGGCCACTGGTGGTTGCTCATGGGGGCAGGGCTTTCCCCTGTTCCCCAGCCGGCTGGCTATGAACAGGAGCCCTTGAAATCAGGGGATTCCCCCACCCCCACCCGGGGACTGGCCTCCCTAGTT
This sequence comes from Gekko japonicus, assembly GCF_001447785.1. NCBI lineage: Eukaryota > Metazoa > Chordata > Lepidosauria > Squamata > Gekkonidae > Gekko > Gekko japonicus. The sequence continues at coordinate 399,205 of NW_015172004.1, read as the reverse complement.
CTACACCTTTATAAACCTCTTATATTAATTATTTGTTGTGGTCTTTAACTACTCATGGATAAAGACCAACTTCTTTGGAATTATCTTTTCCAATTCCAATGAAATATCTAAACTATATTTCAGCCCCCTTGAAAACAGCTCACAATCACAGCTTTCATTATGTAATCAGTGCCTACACCAGTGTATTACACTCAGTATTGAGTAATAATCAATTTACTGTCATGCTCTGTAAGCCTACTGAGGTACATGGATATGACCTCTTTTTTTTGGAGGGACACAAAACTCTGTTGTGCTGTTTATAAGTTTTCTATACTCCTTTTTTCAGAGTCCATATGGCCTTTGCTTAGTGAAGACAACTCTCCTATCTATACTTCTTGAAGTATTGCTTCAAATAAACTTCTAAAAACTGTTCAGATGGATCTTCCATTTTCTCAATAAAGTGGCATCATTTGCATTTTGAGATAAGGAAAAATATGTAAAGAAATACCAAACTTATTTTCCAGGATTTTACGGTAACCGTGCCTTATATATATTCTGTTCTTGTAAAAGCTCTACAAATATGTGACATGTTTTGAACATATACAATACCTGTACAAAACAAGGCATGCAAGTAAATAAACTTGTTGTCTAAACACTGTAAAATGTACCCTCCCATAATTATTGACTCCTAGACATATCTAGCAAATTGCTAGAAAATATTCTTCCTTCATGAAGAGTATAGTTACGAAGAGGGGTTATTTCAGCTGTTTTCACTGGTTGGTAGACCTGGCATCCATACTCTTGAAGTCACGTTGTACCATTGTTTTCTGACCATTGTTTTCGAGAGTCGGGATGCCCAGTCTACCAGCCAGTCTACCAGCCATTGATAACATTGGAAGTAGACTTCGTCTCTGAAGTCTAGGCACCAGGTGTACTGCACAGTGAAAACAATGGACATAAACCTGACATCCAGATTCTGGATGCTAGGTCTACCTATTATGTCCTATTGTTTTCAATAGGTGATAAGCCTGGCCTGTGGAGACAGGCCAGATTTACCTGTACCCAATACTCTCGAACAACATCCCCCCCCCCAATTTACCAAAAATTGATTTAAGAAATGATACCAATGCTCCCAAATTTTTCAGAAAATGATTATCATACCCTTTCTGAAACAATGAAATTAAATTAAAATGGATTTTTGAGAACATTTATTAGGGCCAAGCAATTTTCACCTCTGCTTGTGGCAGTCAGGAATAAATCTACTATCTGCCTGTAACAACCTAGAACTAAGTCACCTGTTTTATTTTCTGCACAGGATACTAGCAGTTGAAGGTGGATTCCTGGACCTGACATAGCAACAGTTCTGAGTCTGGTCAGTCCCTAGTTGGGAGGCTGTCAAGGAACCCCACAGAGCTATCTTTTGTGGCAGAAAAGTGGAATATAAATAAAATAAATGCTTGGCATCCAGTATACATTGCAGGTTTATCACATTATGTATAACCTGTTATAAAGTGACTGCCTGGAAACTGCCTGGAAATACTTTAATACTGGAAACAGATTGAATTAACATATGAAAATATATTTATTTGGGAACTGAATGTATCCACATAGAAGAATTCAAAAATGTATGATTTCCCACTAACACTAAGTTTTCTGAAGCAACACTTCTGGTAGGAGTGAAACCAGAGGAGGAAGAACCCAGAAAACAGGAAATTTGTTTCTAATACTAAGAAAATATTTTAAGAACTGAAAGTATCAACTGAAAAAGATTATTTCACCTAAAAAGGTAAAAGTATTTCATTTTGGGAAAAAGATAGAAATAAGAAACTCAACAAAGTCAATTGATATTACACTCCCACTTTTATTGCAAGATGACTGCATTTTTATAGACTATGAATATGCTTAAGTGGGGATACTCATTTGCATATAGATGCATCTTAGCGAGTGAAGGATATTAGCAAATTGCAATAACTCTGATGCACGTGCAAACCTCTTTTAAAGCTGCTGGCAAATTACTAAAACAGTTAAATTCTAATATAAAATTTGCTGCATCACATATTTTTAAGTATACCATATGAAACCACAGCCTATTAGAACAGTAAATGCCATATACATCGGATATTATCAGATTGATCAACATTACTGTCTTGATACAGCTGGTTCTACTTTCCATACAATTTATGTGTAAAACTAAAGTGTACAAACACCCTGCATTTTAGAGAGAAAATATGACTATGCGGTGTTGTAATTGTTTAACCCTTGTGTTTTATACTATACAAGTGGGACCCACAAGAAACTTGAAGGGACGGTAAATTCCTTCCCCCTCTTTGTTTCCTTCCCTTTTCCTCCATCAATTTTTGCCATTATCCTACCCTTTCCCTTATCTGTCTACCTACCCCCACCTCTTTTGCCCCCATCCCTTCTCTGTCAACCTACCCCCCTTCTGCGATAACCTACCCCCTGTTTCCCCCCTTTCCCCATTCCCTTTATCTGTCGACTTGCCCCCATTTCACTCCTTTCTTGAATTCCCCTTAGCTGTTAATCTATGCCTCATCTCTTTTGCCCCCCAAAATTTTCTTCATCAGTCTACCCAACCCTTGTTGCTTTCCCCACTACCCATCCCCACCCTTGCTGCTCTCCCACCAACCCACCACCCTTGGCACTCCACTCACTCACCACTCTTGGTGATCTCCCTATGTACTCCTCACCCTTGGCATTCACTAACCCCCAACCCTTGCCCTCTTCCCACCTACCTCCCACCCTTGGCACCCAACTACTCACGGGGGGGATCCCATCTCCCCCCCAATGCTGAGCCAGCACATCCAGTCCCTAGCATTCACCTTGGGGCCTTTGCAGTGTACATTGCAGTGGCTGGGACCCAAGCGGCTTCCTGAATCCACCACCATGGTGGCCAGGCCCAAGCAGATCTTGGTGTCTCCTGCCACCAAGGCTGAGCCCTGAGTGGCTCCCAATGTGCACTGCAGTGGCAGCTGAGCCCTGTACATCTCCCTCCTTCTGCACCAGTGGTGGCTGGTTCCCAAGTGGTTCCAGATGTCCACCAAGTGGGTCTGCCAAGGCTTCCTTATTCTTTGAGCAAGCTCATCAAGGCTTCCTGCCCCCCTGCTCTCGGTGACTCGCTCAGAGCTGTTCCAAGCAGGCTCACCGAGGTTTCTTTCCCCTCCACTCTTGGCTGCTCACCCAGAGTGGCTCTGAGTGGACCCATGGAGGCTTCCACTACCCTTCGCTGGCAAATCCGGCACCCTGTTGCCACAGCAAACACCAGGCTCCTTTCAAGCTGCACTACAATAAGTGTGTTGCCTGCACATGCACAGATTTTTAAAAATTATTTTCAGGGGCAATTTAATTTCCCAATTTTATTTTAACTTTTCAGATTTTTTCTGCAAATCTTGGGGTTACTCAAGTTTGCAGAAAAGCCTGTTTAAGGTGAGTGTGCTCTCGTCAGCAGATTTAGATATCCACACATAGGGGGCACAGTTGGGAATTATACATATCGATGAAAGGAATAGAATATGTGTCATAACCTCCTTTGCAGGAGCAGCTGGACATTTGGCATTCAAGACAAAAGATTGTCCATCTATTGCAGGCCTCCTTCATCTAAACTTGTTATGTGCCATTAGTCACTTGACATAATATCTTAACAGAGACTGGTATGAAATGCTAGTATGAATCATATTATATCAATAACATTACAGCTGTATTCATTATTTTTAACAAAGAATTGTTCAGAAATATGTTTGGCAACAAAACCGTTGTTTGGTTTAAAACTCGGAGTACTTAGATTTATTACATGTGTGATTTTGCTCTAAATTAAGCAACCTTTTACAATAATTTAACTTTCCTCCATGGTTAAAACGGCAAGAAGTACGAAATGAACCGAAGGGGAGGAAAAGTTGAGAAGAAAGAAGCATGGATGTCATCAGCCAGTAATTTCATGACTATCAAGGTCATTGAGAGCACTTGTTTTTCTCTTTTTCTTACAATTTTACTATTTTCCCACTAGCACCAAAGGAATTAAGATGCCACGTGGCATTTTGTATCTCCCCCCCCCCCCTAGGAAGCTTCAAACTCAACATTGCATTACCAATGACAGGAACCTCACTCACAATCAGAAATGCATTGTTAGAGTCTGAAAGACTCTGTCTAAAAAAATCATTAATCAATAATGATGCCTTCAGTTCATTTGAGTGAGTAGCCCATGAATAAACAGCAGCATAAGCAAATCAACCCTGACTGGATGATGTGTTAATCTTTGATGCAGCCAAGAAAATGACAGCACATGATTGGAATGAATAATTTACAAGCATCATTACAGTGTGATGAAATGAAAAATTGGGAATGATGGAAACCTAAAGACATCCTTGCACCATTCCCTCTTTGTCTCCTTGGACCTATTAACTGTTGATAAATATCAGCAGCTTTTTTGTGATATTGCTATTGTGGAACATTTCCCAAATAAAGGAACACCTACAGTGACATTAGAATTGTTACAACACTTCTGAATAGAAAAATGAACATGTTCTGTATTATTATTCATTATTTATTTTAAGATTTCTCTTAACTCCTGCATGTTTTACCAGAGAAGGAGGCAGCAATTCTACTCGACAAATACCTCTTATAATCACTGTCTGTACAGAGCATCATATATGATTCTACAGTTGCATTACATATAATTGTGTCATCAATATTCTGAAGTTACACAAATCACTACTTAAGCATTGCTAGAAATCATGCAATCTCCTTAACAAAATATGTTTTGTAATAATACTGTAACATTTGGTATTCTGAGACAGAATACAGAGGAGGGACCTATAATATGGTCATTGTGTTATCCTTTCCTTCTACAGTTGTTCATCAGAGCACGTGCTCCCTGAACATTGTCCAAACTTCAGGGGTGGTTTGGGGCGTTCTGGGAAATGGAAATGTTTCCTAGAAACCCTGTGTCAACAGAGCAAACTCCCAGGCAATAGTGGGGGTGGAATTCTCTCCTACCTTGGAAACAACTATAGGGACCCTCCAAATCTTGACAGGCACTGCTGGCTGCTAATTACAGAGCTCCCATTTATCTCTATGAAGTGGGAGATCAGGAGCAGTGTCAGGGGCCAGGCATACTATGGCCAACAGTTTCACTGAGGTTATGGTCAAGGAGTACCTCGCATAGTCCCCTGAGCCTGCCAGCTCCAACCCTCTAGAGTGCTGGTCATGCAAGACCGTCATCTGGTCCCAGGGCTCCAGGGCCCTTTCACTTGCACTGCTGGCAAGGTGATTGCAGGGCATAGCCAACCCATTCCGATTTTGTTATGAATTTTACTGTTGGAACTGGGTGTTGGTTGGATGTAGGGTTTCGAGCCAGCCTCTCACTTGACCTGCTGGCAAGATGATGGCTATGCATGGCCAACCCACCCTTTTCTGATTTTGTCATGTTATTTCTTGTTGGGCATTGGGTGTCAGGTGGACTCAGGGCTTCTAACCAGCCTCTCACTTGGCCTGCTAGCAAGATGACTGCACTACATGGCCAATCCTTCTGGGGTGTTCATTGGGGGTCACAGATCTGAGTCACTGCATCCAGTCATGTTTGACTCAGAGTTTCCATCTCTTCTTTGGATACTGGCTGAAAACCATGTGTGATGGACTGCACTTAACAACAGGGTTTCTAGTGTGCCAATGTCAGAGAGCTGGGAGGTGAAGTTAACTCTTCACTGGAATGGAGAGCTTGAGTGACAGGCTGCTCCCTTTCCCCCCTCTACTCTCTGATTGGCCAGCACCAGCTGAGGAGAACTATATGATTAGCTTAGTCTGAAAGAATGGTCTTTTTGGAGTCTTTTGGTCAGTTGGTCTTTCAGAAGTCAGCTGGCTTCTGACAGAGTTGGTTGGAATCAATGAGTCTGACAGAGTTAATCAGACAGGTATACTTTTGGAGTGAATGGAGACAACTCCTTGCCTTAACTGTTTTTATCAGTTTTGAGGAAGAATTGTGTATCAGCACTGAACGTCTAAGAGTCAACCTAAACTGAAGTCCGTTTTACACAGACACCAGATCTGGGATTGAGATTTTGGTGAGGGCAATTGGATAGTATGCTGAAACTCCTATTCAGGCCAAAAGAAAAAGGTTATATCTTCTGAGGAGGAGAAGAATAGTTCCTGTCCCATTTCACAGAGTACAATTTTCCCTCTAAGATGAGTTAGTGTGGGCTAGCTCACAGCTTTTTAGCCTCTGGCTCACACATTTTTGTCTTAGCTCAGGAAGGATGGCTCCAGGGCAAACTATTTTAGGCAGTAGCCACATCGCTCACTCACAATTTTAATGCCAGTAGAGTTTAGGTACACAAATAAAGAGACCATCTCCAGAAAACCTGAAGAGTCATAGGAAACTATATGAAGAAACATTGTGACTGTAACTAAAATAGTCAAATGCCTCTCACTGTTAAGAGCCAAGAATATATGAAAATAAGCCCCAACAAGACTATTTTGATTGTTAAAAGAAGTATAATCTGTAGTAACAACAATTTTTACCTCAGCATTTCCAGTCCCTGACTACACCTATTCAAACCCTGCCTGCTAAATAAAATTGTTATTTCTGTTTGAATATTATACTGTCTTAAGTGCCATTTGAAAGGGAAAAACAAAAGGGCTCCTGTCTATCCCATCAAGTTTCTGGGCTGGGCTAAAAGGCAAATAAAACCTATGTGGCAGGGTGGGGCAGACAGACTTTTAAAACAATAATTAAATCCATGCTACTTGGAGCTGCTCAGTCACAAACAGGAACAATTTTTTTGGTGGGAAGTGCTAGGGGTCTGTCATACCATGGCCTGATTGGGGGGTACAATATAGGACACTTGGGAGTTGGGGGCCCTCCCCTTGTTCCACCACTACAGGGCCATCCCCTTTCACTTGCTCCACTGGGAAGGTGATTGCAGTGTATGGCCTATCTTTCCAGGGTGTTCACTGGGGGTCGCAGATATGAGTGACCAGAGCCCAGGTGGGGAGCACAACATAGGGTGTTTGGGAGCTGGGGGCTCCCCTTTTTCCAGGGTCACCCTTTTTCACTCACACTACTGGCAAGGTGGTTGCTGTGCATGACCAAGGCTTTTCACAAGGCAACTTGTAAAGTCTTTGTTTTTGTGGAAGGAGGAGGAGGAGGACAAGTAGTTGGATTTATACCCTGCCCTTCACTCAGATTCTCAGAGTAGCTTACAATCGCCTTCCCTTCCTCTTCCCACAACAGACACCCTGTGAGGTCAGTGGGGCTGAGAGAACTCTGAGAGAACTGCTCTTGAGAAAACAGCTCTGAGAGAACTGTGGCTGACCGAAGGTCACCCAGCTGGCTGCATGTGGAGGCATGGGGAATCAAACCTGATTCTCTAGATTAGAGTTTGCTGAAGCTCCCCCTGACATTTCCCCAAAATCACTTTGCTGGGGAACCTTCTTTGGGGGGCATAACTCAGACCCCCTAAGTCCAATCCACATCAGACTTGGTGGGCAGGTAGAGGAGAGTCACCTAGAGGTCCCCCGAAAGTTTGGATTATCTAGAATGCTTGGGGGGCATTCTGCTGCATCACAAGCCTCACTAACTGGTTCAATTCATATGAGGCCATTTTGATTCAGTTTGTCGTTTGGTTTGTGGGCCCACCACAAACCATGAACCGAACTGCATTTTCTCAGTTTGTGCCCATCTAAAGATGACTGCAGTAGTTAGGTCAATTCATAAATGAGTAGAAGTCTCTTCAGGTATGTTGGACCCAAACCATGCATGACTTTAAATGTCAGCACTATAGGCAATGATAGCATCCCCCCCCCTTTGACCAATTTCCGTGTGCTGTTAAACTGTAATTTGCAAGTAGAAGTACGAAATGATGCACAACAGATCTGTTAGGATCTGTTCACTCCCTTCAGCAAAATGGAATTCCTGCTTGTTGTCATTGGGGTGCCAGGTTTCTGACCCAGGTTTCTCTGAGTTCTAAGCAAGCTTCATAATAACTTCAGAAGGCTTGCTGCAACTGCATGCCACCTAACAAGCAGAGATTATTTCAGAGCGCTTCAAAGTGCATAAATTGACTCAGAGAAAGACTATAGATGATATGTTCACCAGAGCTATCCAGTTTAGTACACCACCCCAAACAATACAATACATCAAGGTAGATCCACTGCCACATTTCTGCCCCCAGCAGCCTGAAATGGCCCCTGAAATCCTCTTAATGGTAGGAACAGGATTTTGGGTTGCATTTTCAGACTGCTGCAGGATTGAGAGCTGCAAAAGTTGCACTCCAGTAGCAGATATCTTGTGCCCATGGAAACATGCCATTGGATTCATCCCACTGTGTCTAATTATAGCAAGCTAAAGATGGTTTAGTAAGGATGGATAGAATAATACCACAAAGTTTCATAATGGCAACTAAAGCTGGAATGAATTCCTGATCTAGATACATGACAGAACCTTTTTCATTTCCTCAGATTTTTGGCAAATGTCCTGCCTGGTCAAAACGTTCCATATATTGCATGAATACTGCTTTTACATTTATCCTGGATAAATAGTGTTTGGGGCATAAGGGAAGAATGTGGGAAACTATGAACTATAAATGCCTATGGATTTATGGTGAAGGCATGACAGTGGTCTAATGCCAATTTAATTCATTATACAGATAGGAAAAAGAAGATTGTTCAAGGCTTCCAAAATCAAGAATCCTTCCACTGCACTACGTGGCAAAAGAGAAAATGCAGGGATTACATACACCCGATAACCAGTTATGTTTGTCTCCATAAATCATCTTGATTTTTTTAAAGCCAGGAGGCAGAACTGGCCACAAAAATATGTTTCTCTATTTGCATTCAAGGAATTAATTGGTGGAGAAGGTCTTTCTCTTCCTCCTCCTTCCTCAAGCAGCTTGCCAAATGTCTCTGAGAATTTGAGGGGGAGGGGTGAGCCTCACAAACAAAACACCCCATAGGGCAAGGTGCTGCAGCAACTATAGAGAATCAGTTAAAACAGACCCAGGCTGTGGTGCATTTCACTTGCAAGACTTCCCTGATCCTCAGGCTGTTTGGGGAACAAGGAGCTTTGCTGCAACAACTTTTTGTGAACTCTTCAGATGGATCAAACCATTTTAAAAAATCACTTCATTTACACTCTGCATTTCTCCATAATGGGGATCCAAACTGGCTTACAGCATTCTCCTTTCCTCCATTTTATCTTTGCAAGAAGTCTGTGAGGTAGTAAGGCTGAGAGTGTGCGACTGGCCCAGGGTCACCCAGTGAACATCCATGGCAGAGACGGGATTCCAATCTGGGTCTCCCAGATCCCAGTCCAACTACTACACCAGACTGGCTTTCAGTATATAGTGAACAGGAGAATCGTAGATGTTTCTGTTTGCTCCCTTCTACTAGACAGTGCACACAATGCAAACAGGATGACAGTCCAAGGAGGACTGGCCCCTCCTCTCATTCAAAGTGGTCTGCTGATAAAAACAACTGCCAGTCTGATTTAGGATTTATGGTAAGTGAATGGTCCTGGCATGGTACGGGGTTAACACAACCATTTCTTGTACTCTTCACTGCTATGATTCTATGTATATAAGCAACATATTTCATAAATCCATTGCCATTCATAAAGGTTTCCTTTGGACTCTGGCATTTTGCAAACCTTTTCCATTAGAGAAAATGACTCACATTCCAGAATTAGGACAAACACTGTTTCACTCAACAGCCACGAATTCTCCTTTTTTCAAAGCTATAAGACTAAATTAACAAAAGGCATTCATGGCACAAAACTGATATTTGTTTCCACTATAACAAATTATATTGTCTCGAGGATTTTTGAATACAGAAAATGTCTTATTTGCATAACAGCACCGAACAGTCTATGCCACATGTGCTGCACAAAGATAAATGAGCCTCTTACTCTCAGATGAAAAATGTCACTGTGGATGATCTTTCCTCTGATATATAGAAGGCAAAACTACCCAGATATTTTTATTAGTGTTAAGTCCGTGCTTAACAAAATAGTCAGAGAGTGATTTCAGAAAAACTCAGGTTTATTCAGCTCTTCAATCGACTTCTTCTGACACGGTACAACTCTTGATAGCCCGAACTCTGAACTCCGATTCCATTGCAGCTGGTTCGGTATTTATACATTCCGGGCTAATGTAGCCACACCTACTATACATTAAACCAACCTATCAGGTTGTGTGCATGAACGACCAATCATAAGCGGTCCCGCTTACAAACATTCAAATCTGATTGGCCACAATACATTTCGGCGCGAATCCCTGCCGAAGCTTGAAGCTTTGCATGGCTTCTCTATGGGAGGATTCACATACCTCCTGGTGCATTCAGGGCAGCATCTGAATACACTACAAATCCCTCCCCCCTAAGCAAAAACAACTACGAACAATCATAATCACTTAGGTAGGAAGGTGCTCTTCTCGTTCTCTGAGACCTCCTAGGTGGACTAGGCTCAGGGCACATCTCCGTCAGTGGCACTTCGTTCGACTCTGGGACCGCAGAGTCAGGAACACTTCCATCCGTTACGTTCGGTTCGAGAGTAGGGGTCTGCCCTGCCTCTGGAACAGTGCTGATGCCCTCAGGCCCGTCAGCACTCGCCTCCAGGGGAGGTCTCGGAAGGTCCTCGGGGTCTATTGACTCAGTTGGCAACGCGTTGGGTCGGTCAGTCGCCCACCGTTGCCTCAACTGGTCTACGTGCCTACGCCACTTGCGACCATCAGCAAGTCGTACCACATACATTCTGGACCCAACAGTTTCAACAATAGTGGCTGGGAGCCACAAGTGACCACTGGCATAATTTCTCGCATACACCTTGTCATCTTTCTCATATATGCGTACCTTCGTTTGTTCACTCTGCTGTGGTGGTTTAAGGTCATTCAGGTCCGGGTGCAACCTATCTAATAGGGTTGCCAGCCTCCGGCCCATCAGCATTTCGGCCGGACTGCGGCCGGTTGCTGAACAAGGGGTAACATGCTGTCTGAGCAAGAACGAAGCTAGCTTTACCCCCCAGTCACCATAAACCAATTTACTCAGTGCTTCTTTGGTGGTTCTTACCATTCTTTCCGCCTGGCCATTCGAAGCCGGGTGGAATGGGGCTGATGTAATCTGCCTGATTCCGTTATCAGCCAGAAATTTTTCAAACTCCATAGATGTAAATTGCGTCCCGTTATCACTGACCAATACATCGGGTATACCATGGGTCGCAAACAGGCGCCGCAGCACATTGATGACAGACCCGGAAGTGGTGGAATGCATGTGCGCAACCTCCAACCATTTCGTATACGCATCAACAATAATAAGGAACATTTGTCCCTGAACTGGCCCCGCAAAATCTAGGTGGAGCCTCGACCAAGGTTTTCCCGCCGACTCCCAACGCTGCGGAGTGGCGGTTGACGGCTCAGGCCTAGCCTGCTGACAGGGCTCACACACTCTGACCCAATCCTCGATTTCCGCATCAAGCCCGGGCCACCACACATAACCTCGGGCCAGCGCCTTCATGTGTACCATGCCCGGATGGCCTTCATGGAGTGATTTCAGCACTTTTTGTCTGAGGCAGTGAGGCACCACCACCCGGTTTCCCCACAGTAAACAGCCCTTAGACACAGACAGCTCGTTTTGGCGCGCTTTGTACATGCGAAATTCCGGCTCCATAGCACCCATCGGCCACCCCCTCCAAACCCAGTTAAGGACTCTCGCAATTACAGTGTCCTTAGCCGACGCAGCGGCAATGTCCTTGGAGGTGATGGGTGCTTGCGGCAGTTCTTCGATGGCCAACACAGAGGCCGTTGGTGCAGGGTCCAAATCTCGGCCGGGCAGCGGGCAACGACTTAATGCGTCCGCATGTCCGATGGCCTTGCCCGGCCGGTGCTCCAGGTCATAGTCATAGGCCGACAAAAACAAGGCCCAACGGAGCATTCTGGCAGACATTATATTTGGGAGTTGCCGGTCCGGGGCAAAAATCCCAAGCAGCGGCTTGTGGTCTGTCACAAGCCGAAAAAGTCTGCCATACACGAAATCGTGGAATTTCTTTACTGCAGAAACGAGCGCCAGTCCCTCTTTATCGATCTGGGCATAGTTCTTTTCAGTTTCACTCAGTGACTTTGAATAAAACGCGACGGGGGCCTCCCGCCCGTCTTCCATTACATGACTTAATACCGCCCCCACCCCATAAGGAGAGGCATCTGCGGCCAAGACCAACAATTTCTGGTCATCATAGTGGGTCAACACTGCATTTGATGACAACAATGATTTCACCCCTTCAAACGCCTTTTTTTGTTCAGCACCCCACCGCCATTTTGCGTCCTTGTGAAGGAGCGCATGTAAAGGTGCCGCCACGGACGCCTTGTGGGGGAGAAAGGCGTGATAAAAATTGAGCAGCCCGAGGAAGGCTTGCAGCTCTTTTTTATTCGCGGGGCAAGGGGCATTTTTGATAGCTCTCACCTTCTCGTCTGTGGGGTGTACGCCATTTTGGTCCACTCTGAACCCCAGGAATTCCACGCTATCCACCCCTATCAAACATTTGGATTGTTTTACTTTCAATCCGGCCTTACTGAAACGCTTGAGCACTTCCCTGACCCTGTGCATAAGTTCCTCATCGGATCTCCCGGCAATGAGAACGTCATCAAAATAAGGGACCGTTCCTGGTACCCCCCTCAACAGCCCTTCCATGAGACTCTGAAAAATCCCTGGGGCCACATTCACACCAAATTGGAGCCTGTTTACTTTGAACGCCCCCCTGTGTGTCACAATGGTCTGTGCTTCAGCAGCTTCCTTGGTCACGGGAAGCTGCTGGTCAGCCTGGGCCAAGTCGAACTTCGCAAAGACTTTCCCCCCCCCCCACGATGCCAAGACATGGCTAATTACCGGTACTGGGTACGAGTGCTGTTGCAATGCCCGATTTATGGTGCATTTGTAGTCAGCACAGATGCGTACTGACCCGTCCGGCTTAACAGGGGTTACAATGGGGGTCTCCCACCGACTGAAGGGAACTGGCTCTAACACGCCCTGCTCGATGAGCTTGTCCAGCTCTGCTTCGATTCTGGGCTTAAGAGGAATGGGAACCTTCCTATACTTGAGGCGAACCGGCCTCACGGCAGGATCAAGTTCAAACGCTACTGGGGGTCCCGTATATTTTCCCAGGCCACCCCCAAACACATCAGTAAATTCCTTATACAGTACAGCCCATTTATTCTTCGTTACACTATTAATGCCAGAAATAGCAATTCCCAACGGTTCAAACCAGTCAAGCCCCAGCAAATTCACTCTGTTCCCCTCAGCCACCAACAATGAAAGGGTCGCCCGCTTCCCCTTAAACTCAACTTCAAACGTATCCCTCCCTGCCAGAGGTATACGCTTGCCCTGGAAGTCGGACACTTGTGTGTCTGCTGGCTTCAGCCGGCGACGACTCCTGGTGGGGAACAACTGCTGCCATGACTTGGACGAAATTACGGTCACCGACGATCCCGAGTCGACCTCCATGCCACACGGAACGCCGTCTAGATGGACCGTCACGTTGATCTTGCCGGTGCCTCCGATTCGTTGGACCGAAGGTGCGCTTGATCGTACGACCTGGCAGCTGGTTTCATGCTGTGTGGCTCGGGAACGTTGCTTCCTGGGCTTGTTTGAGGGCGTTGAAACTTTTGGCGCTCTGCAAGCACGAGCGATGTGGCCCCGCCTTCCGCATGCTCTGCAGTCGACGTCCTTGGTCCAGCAGCTTTCTCTGGAGTGCTTGCCGCCACAGCCGGTGCAAGGAGGAGTGGGCGAAGTCCTCACTTGGGTCCGCTGGTTCGCAGGCCCTTTCACAGCGCAGACGTCTTCAGCCGCGCCCTCACGCTCTCCTTCGGACCCCTGGTGGTGAACGCGTAGCTCTGTTGCAGCCAGACGCTGACGCACCTCACGGGTCGATTTGTCCGCTGTCTCCGCTGCGATGGCTTCATTGTAGGCGTCGGCCCAGGTCAATTTCGCCTTTGCGAACAGGCGCTGCTGCAGACGCTCGTCCCGCATGCCACACACCAGCCTGTCTCGCAGGGCCTCCTCTACGTCGGCGAAGTTACACGGTCTGGCCGCTTTACGTAGAGCCGCTACAAAATCGGACACGGTCTCGTTGGGCGCTTGGTTCCTCTTGAAGAACGCGTGCCGGCTAGCGATCTCCGACGGTTGCGGGGAGAAGTGTGCCTTCAACTTCTCCGTCAGCTCTTTGAACGGCACTGTTCCGATGTCCGCTGGTGCCACCAGAGACCTGGCGACATCGAACACGCTCTTGCCACAAGAGCTCAGGAGGGTGGCTCGCTTCTTCTCCTCCGTGTTGATGTCGTTCGCTTCGAGGTGGAACCCGAACCTCAGCAGGTAGGCGTCCCAGTCCTCGGTCGCTGGTTCGAATGCCTCGAACTTCGGGCTATTGGCCATAGCTGCGATCGCTGCCACCGGTGCTGGTGGTGCCTGTCGCTGCTCTGCCACGGCGAGCTGCTGCTCTTGGTTGTCCGTCGTTGGGTCGGGACCAGCGGGGCTGCCTACCCGCTCCTGGATCCCATCCTCGTCGCCAATTGTTAAGTCCGTGCTTAACAAAATAGTCAGAGAGTGATTTCAGAAAAACTCAGGTTTATTCAGCTCTTCAATCGACTTCTTCTGACACGGTACAACTCTTGATAGCCCGAACTCTGAACTCCGATTCCATTGCAGCTGGTTCGGTATTTATACATTCCGGGCTAATGTAGCCACACCTACTATACATTAAACCAACCTATCAGGTTGTGTGCATGAACGACCAATCATAAGCGGTCCCACTTACAAACATTCAAATCTGATTGGCCACAATACATTTCGGCGCGAATCCCTGCCGAAGCTTGAAGCTTTGCATGGCTTCTCTATGGGAGGATTCACATACCTCCTGGTGCATTCAGGGCAGCATCTGAATACACTACAATTAGTTGCTTAATACTTATACTCATTTTCTTCCATGTGGCTTGCATTGCTGCCTAGTAGTGCTCCTGTCTCATTGACAGTTTAATTCAAATTCAAGTGACTACAGTACCCCAGAAGGCATGGTGAGTCCACAGGGGGTGCCCAGAGGAAGCACAATTAAGAGATTAGCTCCGCTCCCCAGTCTCCCTGTGTCATCTTTTTAATTATTTTTTTAATTCACCTCTGCTCTCCACTGCCTTTACATACTAATGAAGATTGTGCAGTTGGCTACAACTAGTAATAGCGTTATTTCAGCATTGAAACTATTGTGAATAATCCTACAGTTGTTGTAGATCTTCCAGGCTGTATGGCCGCGATCTTGGCACTGTAGGACCTGATGTAGAATGCCAAGACTTTGGCCATACAGCCCGGAAAATCTACAACAACTAATGAACTCAAGCCGTGAAAGCCTTCGACAACATTTTAATTAATAATCCTATACTCTGGCAACAAAAGCCATGGCACAATAATGTCACAAAGTGCCACTGATACGAAGCAATCACTGCCAAAGTGATTTCAGGATTTTGTCCTAGAGAATGCTTTAGTTTTTGCAGGTTTAAAATATCAAGCCAGAAGAGTTACTTTTATGCACAGCCTTAAAGTGACATAGGGTTTATTGGGTGTAATTGGAATATCTGGTTGTGAACTATCTTAAAGACAGCAGTCAGTACAGACCAGGCCCAACTAGTCTAACATTTCTGTATTAGGGCTGCCAGGCAGGGCAGGGCCTGACAACTGGCAGGAGACTTACATGTGGTAGGGGTTTAAACATAGAGTTTCAAAAAATGCCAGAGCATCCCCCCAGTGCCATGCTGTCATGCTGATGTCACTTCTGGTGCACGGGGAGTGACATCAGTTTGTCATGGACACTGCCAATGTTCTCCATTTCCCACCATTTTTTCCCCTTTGTCATCCAACTGAGTGGTGGCAGGGAAGTACCTTCTGTGGATGGGGTATCTCCTTCCCCCACCAAGGAAATGGCTAGCCTATTTTCTATAAAGCCAAAATGGAATTTTATGGGGGGAAAGTACAATGATTTTCTTCTTCAAAATTTAGACTGATGTTCTATCACTGCTCTAATCTCTCATGTAAGAGCTTTGTTTACGAGGTGCCAGACCTCAGCTTGGAATATATTAATTAAAATTCACTCACTGGATGGCCTCAAATAAAGCTCTTCACCCCCAGGGTTAATTCTCATAATTAAAACACATAGTTTCTTATTTTCTTTTTTTAATTATGGAGGCCTTGTTTTGCCATGCTAACTAAAAGAAGCCTCTACGTGCAATGCTTCTACTCCCCAAAAATGAAAATACCACCAGCCTCCACCCTATAAAATAAAAATCCACTCAGCTACCTTACATATATTTGTGACTGAATGAATAAAATAAAGACTATAATGGAATTTTAATTCTGTAGTGTTTAATAAAGAGTTTATTACATTATATTTATTATATATAATATATATTTAAATTATATACAAATAGTTCTGAAAACACTGAAAATATCCACACCTTTGACACCAGCACACATTCTTGACAAATTTCTCCAACTTCTACTCATAACATGATAGATTCTGCTTCAGTTTGTGCCCTGTCCTCTTCCAGCACTCTTTAAAAAAAAGCAAAAATTGAGATCTTAGAAAAACTTTAAAAATTAAGGGGGAAATTAGAAAAAAATAGAGAAAAATAAAAATACTCCACCACAACACCTACTTCAGTTTACATACGGAACTTCAGCATCAAGCTGTCAATAACATACAATTAAAGAACTTTTTCATCATTATTTTTAATTCTAATGGGTGCTTTATTCATTCTTCATTGTTCACCCAAATCCCATTTTGGGTATTCAGAAGCAAGGGCTGGCCAACCAAAGAGCTCTGAAGTGTAGAGTATTTTGAATATTGGTAAGTACTATATTTAAATAATGAGTTTATGAGACTAATACATCTCTCTCAAAAAATCCCATGTAATGCTTTGTCTTTTCTACTTCCTTCCAAGTTATTCCAGATGTTTCTCTGCTTAATTTAGCATCTCTTTTTCAGCAATTGAAGACCAATTTGTCAATTCTTAAAATGTGCTAATGTAACATTATAACATGCATTTATGCCAAAGGAATCCACCTGCACTTTAATGCTGCTTTCCCCTTATAGATCACTCTCTACAAGCCTGGACAAAGATGATCTCTTTTTACTGCATGAGCCAATGGAGTGGAATGGAGCATGCCATAAAGCTTCAAAGTAAAGAAATCACATAAGTACATTTATGCGGTCTCTCTGCTCACAGCTATTGCTGGTTCAAGTATCCCAGCCTCAGATCCAACCCCACCCCCCAAAAAATACAGGAAAGTCTGTGATATCCTTTGAAACCAATTCAGAACTCTTCTGACCTGCTGCATTTAATTTTATCCAGCACAATCATTACATATGCTGCTGGTTTTTTTTTCTTATTTTATTGGTGCTCACCAGCCTCCTAATCCACAAAACAAAATTTCCAAAGAAAAATGAAAAATCTACAATTTACACAGTTTCTCTCTTTTATTAACACTTTAATTCTTTACATGACTCAGTTTACAGAAGGCTGCATTTTTGTTTTCATAATTGTGATAACATTCCGCCAACTAATCTTGTGGGGTAGCTTGGGGCCAAACTAGAGGTGATGGAGATCACAGATTAGCAGGTGAAATCTGCAGTCACAGTTCAGACTGGGACTGTGCATGCTGGGAAGAAAGGATTTAACCATTTAACTCCTTCATAATTTTGCTGATTGAAACTGTACTTCCCTCACCATTATTAGTAGTTTTGAAGGGAAAAGAAGTACGTATCCCCCTTTTAAAAAAACATATCCATAAACATATCCAAAAACAAATCCATAAAACTGCTAGTAGGCCAGTTTTGATTAACAAAACTGAACTCTGATTGAAGAATTAAATCCTACCCCTCCATTCCCTTGGAGGAGTATGAATTACAGCTGTGTACTGGCACAATACACACACACACACACATATACAGAGAGAGAGAGAGAGAGAGAGAGAGAGAGAGAGAGAGAGAGAGAGAGAGAGAGAGATGTTCCACTCAAAGCTGTGGTGATCAGGTGTCTGGTCTTGCAGTAAGTTTGTATGTACTCCTTTCTTCACACTTCAGTGATAGTATTCCAACCATCTATAGTTCTCTAGGGTAGCTTAGTTATTAGTGTGGACATCAAGAGTTCTGTAAACCACATACCCCAGAAAGCTTTGTGCTGGAACTCAGAGTCCAAAACTAAAGCATTGCTGGGTCAGGATGTTTCAAAGGCACCTGATTCCAAATGTCAAGAGTCCCCCAAAATGCCAGCTCACTGGATCCATTCTTCAGTCCAGGAGCTGCTGTTGTGGCATCTGAGGCACCAGGGATGAAAAGGGCCTCACTTTCAACACAGCCAGGCTGCCAGTGACACTGCCACCAGTTATGTTAGAGAGGAAGGGAAGGGGGCACTGTTCAGAAGTTTGAAGGGAATGTTGAGGACTGGATTCTTTCACATTCTGCATGATGCCACAGTGAATGCATACAGAAGTTTGGGCTTAAATAAAAGGAAGCTTTTTCTCTGATTTTCTTGGTGAAATATTTTGATTTAGTTCTGAACTGAGTGAAGGAAACAATTATTTGTGGCTACGTATTTGCAATTGCAGAGTACATTAATACACATTTGGCACAACTTCATGTACTGGAATACATGAGGAAAAAATCACAAGGAAATACATGAGGTTCCACATTCATCTGGAATAACTCACCTTGCTGCTTTCACTGGATATTGCAGTGTATAATGTGAAACTTTAATTTTTCTGATGGACACAAAAGACATAATGTGGGATAGATGCATGCCGAGTTTCAAATATCTCCAATGGGGTTAAAAAAGGAATATTTTCCTCTTCAGATGTTACAGAAGCATAAATGTCTGTTGTTTTCCCTCATTTTGTAGTGTCCAAAGCTACCCAAAACTTACACACGAGAAAAGACAAATCTTTACAGAGAAGAACAACAAAAATTTCCCATGTTCCTTTCTTAAATGGCAAGGAAGACATATTAACACTTATGGAATATCATGTAGTAGTGTATCACATTAGAATAAAATGGGCAGTTGAACTATTAGACCCATAGGCGTAATCTTCGTGGGGGCGGCGGGGCTTCAGCCCCCGCCGAAATTTTCAGGAAGGTACTCAGCCTCCCCCGGGAGCCACCCTTGCTCCTAGCAAAGCAATGCCTCTGGCCCAGCCCCAGCCCCCCCCCCCGGGAAATTGGAAAGTCTACACCCTTGATTAGACCAAATGAACGCATTGCATTCTGCATGATTACATTAAGGACCTTTTATGCTAGACAAAGGGTAGAGTCCAGACTCAAAAATCTTGCACACTTTAACAACTAGAAGAAGGGCCTATAAAATATACTTCCTTAAGGATTTTATAGCTCATTGTCTGGGACCAAGATAAAAATTCTCAGCATTAAGGTTATAATGACCACTGCTGGATTGCTCTGCAGCCAGAAAAATAGTCAGTTCAATCACCAAAGCAGCAGGCTGCTATGCTTTTCATCAGAGCCCACAGTTCTTTTCCTTTGACTATGCAGTCAAAGCTATGTTGAGAAAAAAATATATTAACCTGGCAATATATCACAGGCAGATGCACAACCCCCTCCAAAACATTAGTGAGAAGTGAAGATGGCTGAAAAGAAAGATTTAAGGCATGCAGAGTAATCTGTTACATAATGCCTGAAGGCATAGTTATGGGAGATAGAATAAATTGCTAAATAGAAGTTAAAAGGATCAGCGTCTTCAAGGATGAGGATATCTCAGTGGTAAAAAATGTTGCTGTTTTTTTGTTCCATCACATCCTTCCAAAAAGAATGTTTCATTCTAGGAATAAGAACATACACCTTTATGGAACAGTGCTAGGGATGGCTAAATTTCTCCCTTCCATGGTTTCACTTTTTTCTGCATTACACTCCTCCTAGATTCTTGTTTACCTGGGAGAATTTTAAAAAAATGGAATAGGAATGTGCAGTCTGCCATAGATTTCATCTGAATGTTCAGTTAATTTGCACTTTGTCCCCATCTACATGACCAATATAATTGCTCACATTGATTAAATGCTACTTAATAATACTGCTATACGATCACCTGAAGATTCTTTCTCCATGAGTTTTACTGATGTACCCATGCAATTTTTGAACAAGACAGCCAGTTTGGTGTAGGGGTTAGAAGTGCGAACTCTAATCTGGGAGAACTGGGTTTGATTCCCCTATCCTCCACATGCAGCTGCTGGTGTGACCTTGGGTCAGTCATAAGTTCGTTCAGAGCAGTTCTCTCAAAGGCAGTTCTCGAGAGAGCTCTTTCAGCCCCACCTACCTGTCAGGGTGTCTGTTGTGGAGAGGGGAAGGAAAAGGGATTGTAAGCCTTTCTGAGACTCCTTCAGGTAGTGAAGGGTGGGGTATACATCCAATCTCTTCTCCTCTTGTAAGCCACTCTGAGACTCCTTCGGGTAGTGAAGGGTGGGGTATACATCCAATATCTTCTCCTCAATCATGACAAGATTTTTTTTAGTTGTAATTAATTTGTGCACACCAGAAAAAATGGGGTGAAAAACTAATAAAATGATAGTACTGAAATCAGCAAAGTGCCAAAGATAATTATTTATGGAAAATTTGTAAATAAGACTGAACAACAGAGAGTTTAACTTCAGAATCAAGACCAGGGTAATTCAGAACTCTAAAACCCAGGGAAAAAATCAATGAGATTACTTCCTGGAGCATCCCTAGTATTTTGTGCATAACTATATCTTTTGTGCTGTTACTACCAAAATCATATCTTGAATTAAGTTAGCCTGTGCACAGACAATCAAAGACAATGGTGAGAGGACCAGCTGAAGGATAAGAACAGTTCTGCTCATGTAGAAAACCACCTACTCCAATAGCCCTCCTTAGGGGTTTGCATAATGCTGCCTTCCCAAGCTTTCTAAAAGCCATTCTATTTGGAAATGGAGACATTCTTCTGCTACAAGGCATACTGGAGAGTCTTTTGGATTTATCGGGCAAAGCCCAACATTTTGCATTTTCAACTCATTTCCATATCTCATGAGATATAGAACATAGAACTGATCTGCTGAAGCCGGTGAAAGCGCAAGGTTCTGGCTGGGAGGCAAGGGTGCAGCAGGGCTGGTTCCCAGGGAAAGGGAGTGACAAGGAACACAGAATGTGTTGGGGCTTGTGCCTAAAGTGTGGGGGCCCCGGCCATTTCAGAGCCGACTGCCCTCGGGAGCAAAGCCCCAGTGTGACAAAGAAGGGACAGTGCAAGCCAGAGGAAAAGAAGTTCAAGCTGTCAGAAGGCTCTTAAGCTTCCGAATGCCCTCAAGTCAGGAGGGGGAATGGAACTGGAGAGCATCTCATCTAGCAAAGAGGAATCTCGACCGCTGGTGGGAAACACCAACGACCTGCTGTGAAAGCTGCTAAGCAGCAGGTCTGAGCTTTTCCAGCGCCAGAGACGGTGAGGCCCTCTTCCTCCTTATTTTTCATGACTGTGACAGTGGTTAACCCCCCCCCCCTCTGAACCCACATCAGAGTACCAGCCCTCATAGACTCAGGGTGCAGTAGAGACATGATCAAGGCCGGGGGCAGAATTACAAGAGCTGAGGGAGCCCTTGGTGTTTTCTCAGATGGATGGAACCCCCATGAAGGGGGAGCCTTGTGTTCACTGCACTGCCCACCTACCCATGGGGGTGGGCTCCCACTGGGAATTAAGGGCCTTCATAATGACATTAACACATTACCAACAATTAATAGAAACAATCTTATAAATTCCAGCAAGCCTGACATGGATAAACGGCATTGATGCAGCATCTTGATAGTGTTTTTATGCAAGTTAAGGCTGACTGAAAAAGATAAGCCAATCATGAAGAGAAACTGCATAATATTTACACTTAATTCATGCTCTAAAACATTTTGCCATTTTTTTTGGTGTACAATTGACCTCAACATTGAATAGTGTTACTCATAGCTTTTTAACAATTGGAAAAATTAACATGTACCCTCTTTTCTCTTTTCTCAGGGAGGCTACATGGGTTTGTTAATTGCTTGCAATCTCTCGGTTACTGAATAAAGTGTGTTTTAACTGAGAATTTGATTCTATGAATTTCTGGGTAAATGAGAGGATTGCAGGGAGCTCTCTCAATAGTGCATGATCCTGCTTCTCTCAAGGAGGGGGCTGATCCCCTCTCCCTTAACAGAGGTAGCGGCTTTATCTGATCTCTGAGAGAATATCACCCTCATGAATTTATCAGCTCAACTTTGGTGCAGTGTTAACTTGTAGAACTACTTGCTGCAGGCCACCCCTGCGAGGTAGGTCAGCATCAAGAAAGGTTTACACCAATTTTATTCTTGACACATACTTGGACTAAATATATTGCTGTTTTTATCTGTTGTAATTTTATGTAAGCTGCCCTGAGCCTGCTTTGGCGGGGAAGGCGGGGTACAAATCAAATTGTTGTTGTTGTTATTGATGATGACGATGATGGTACTTTAAATTTATTTTTAAATTTAAACTTTAATTCTTCAACAGATTTTAATAATGTCACTGGGTATGTTAATTACGAAGGTTGCCAAATTTGGGTTGGGACATTTCTGGAGACTTGGGGCTGAGCCTGGGGAGTGTGGGTATAAGGACATAGGTTCCACCATCCAAAGCAGCCAATTTCTCCAGATTAATTGACCTCTGTAGTCTGGAAATCGGTCATAATTCCAAGAAATCTCCAGGCTCCACCTGAAATTTGGCAATCCTAGTCAATGACTGGTGATTGTGTGAGTGTGTGTATGTGTGTGTAATTTTTAAAGTTGATTTTAATATTTTGTTTGAAGCCTTGCCGCTTTAATTGTGTGAAAAGGCACGATAAAAATGTTTTAAATAAACAAAATTAGTAAACCTGCTTGTGTGAAGGCTCAGAAAATGATTTTAAAATAGATAACAAAACTTCAGGATAAGAAGATGCACTGGAAATTCACAGAACTGTAATGATTAAATTTTTCTTGGATTTCTTTATGTATACCTCAGTGAACTATTCACCAGTTTAGATAATTTACTTTGGGCAATAGTCCCACATCACTGCATGTTGTGACCTATATGAAAGGAAGAAGTCTGCAGGGTAGCCTTCAAACCCTGTTGCCATAGTCTTTTTTCCCCAGCTACACAGATTGCTGTAAAATGCTGGAGGGGGCAACGTATGTTTAAATGCTCTAGTTATGCTGTAGTCCCCAGCTTACTGTACTCATACATACAGAATGGAAATTCTTAGAGAATTTGCGGAGAATCTTTATTTCAGCATAGACAGTTCTTCAATGGAAAGGCAATGAGTTTATTAAACTGTGTATATTTCTTTATACATCCTGGTGGAATAATATTTTTTAAAGGAAGTGTTTCTGGAAATATGGTGTTTCCAATGTTATTAGATAGGTAAAGGTAAAGGTTCCCTTGCTCGAAAGCCAATCGAATTCGACTCTAGGGTTGCGGTGCTCATCTCTGTTTCAAAGCGGAAGAGCCAGCACTGTCTGAAGACGTTTCCATGGTCATTTCGCCGGCATGACTAAACACCAAGGTGCACGGAACGCTGTTACCTTCCCACTGAAGTGTTACCTATTTATCTACTTGTAATTTCTTGCTTTCGAACTGCTAGGTTGGCAGGAGCTGGAACTAGAGATGGGAGCTCACTCCATCATATGGCACCCGGGTCTCGAACTGCTGAACTACCGACCTTCCACAGCCTGCAGTTCAGCATCTTAACCACTTGAGCCACCACAGCTCCTGTGGTTATTAGATAAGAGGTCCTTAAAAGAAAGCTCACTTCGGCCTTAAGTATTTCTGGCTATACTAGACATATAATTTCACAAGATCTACATGGACAAATGTGATGTTTTTAAATGAGTCAGGTGTGGGCCCTGATCTGACTAGATTTCCCTGCAGTGCTACAGCAGCTGTGAGGAATTAACGTTTAAAGCACCATGGAGGCCTGATTTGGACTGGGACCATGGCACAGGAGGAAAGAGGGGCTTCTGCCTCCCCTCTGTGCTGTTTTCCCAAGTGAAAATGGCTTGGGGTGGACATGGTGTTGAATTTCAGTCAGTGAAAACCATAAGGACTCAATTCTCTTTCCCACTTGCCTTGTGCCCCCCCCCCCCATTAAAATTGGTTCCATGGCCAAAAAGCCTGGGAATATCTGTCCACAAGTCTCCCAGTACCTCGCCAGTTTTATGTTGCCATGACTCTTGAACAAAACAAAGCATATACTCTAGGGGCAGTCCTAATGACACTTTCCTGTGAGTAAAACATAATAAATAATGTGGGGATTACTTCTGGGTAGACCTATTAAGGATTTCTCCCTCTTTGACTTTTGCCTCCTCTTCACTGCTGCCACCACACACTCAGTAACCGTGTCACTCTAGACTTGATTCTACAGGAAGAGGTTGTGGCAAGCAAGCAACTATTAACTGTGAGAAAGAGAAGCAGTGATAGCTATAATCTAGCACCAGCTGTCCCACTTGAGAGCTGGCAGCAAAGAGCATTACAACTGTGAGTGCATTGGCCACTGCCTGTGGTGCTTAGGTCCGGTGGCAAGTGCTGCTTCTCATCATTGTCCCCCATTTACTTGTTTCACACAGTGGTCAACTAGATCCTTTCAGAAGCTCCATCATCAGAGCGCAAAGGAAACAGCCTTTATTTGTTCTCCTCAGCCACAACAAAAACTAGTATTAAGAAGTAAGCATCATCTAATCAGGAAGGTTCCATTTAGCCAACATACCTGTTATTACATGACAGATTTATCCTTCAGCTTTGCCCTTTTTAAAAGTTATCTAAGATATAAATGCTATTTATTAATGATAATACACATATAGCACTTTTAGAAGCATTGAAGACACTATACATTGCTGGGCCTACCTGTACATTACATTTGGATCGGGACCATGTCACATAAAGAGAGTGGATTTCAGCTTCTGCCCATGCCATTTCCCCAACCTGAATAAAACTTTAGGGCTTGCCCAACTGGGCAAACTGTATGTACTGTTGTGCTACACATAGAGGAATTTCAGACAGACAATATATTCTGGAAGAGGAATGGTTCCCAAGCGGTTTCTGGTCTGTCATTTCAGACAGAACCATTTTAGAACCAGTTCCCTACCGGAATATATTTGTAATTTCAGACACAAACGCTTCTGTCCCGTTTAGGAAATGGGGCTGAAACGTTTTTACCTGTCAACCGCTTCCAAGTAGTCTTCAGTTTCTTCTCCTGGTTCCGATGCGCTTTTCCCCGCCATTTTTCGCCCATGCGGGCGATTTCCGGCTTTTTTTGGGGGGGAACATCCGCTTTACAGCATTATAGCGTTATAGCGCTATAACGCTATAATGGAACAGCATTATATCAACCCCATTGGAATGCCTGGCGTTTTTTGTTATAGTGCTATAGCGCTATAAAGCGAATGTTCCCAAAAAAAAAAGTCGGAGATTGCCCGCATGGGCGAAAAATGGCAGGGGAAAAGCGGAGAAAAGCGGTGCAGTCTGAAATGGGAAACCGCTTCAGATCCAGATCTTTACCGGAAGGGGAAAGCCATGTGTGAAATGGCAGCCCTATACCGGTTTACTCCACGACGGATCAAAAACGGCTTCAAAACGGGTTAAAAAGAGTAATGTGAAATTCCTCATAGATTTCCCCAGCAGGACAAATATCACCCTCCTAGTCTGTTTCAGTTCAGCAAAAGAGCACAGTGAAGCTTAAACCTCCTCTCACTGATTGCCATGGCCCTGATTCAAATCAGCTTCCATGCACCTGAGAATTGAGTTACAACAACATAACTCGCAGTGTACATCTGATTGCCAGAACATGGGGAAGAGGTGAGGAAAATGGAACACAGCTAGGGACTCAAGTCTCCTGTATTCCAGCACTGCTACATCCATTGTTTTACATAGAAGGATACCATCTTGAACTTTCTTAAAAAGATTGAACTGTAGAGCACCATTTTAATTGATGTATTTGAAATTTTAATGTAACATGTGTTTTACTCTCGGCGCTTGCCGCTTGTTTTGCCGCCCTGAGCCGTACGGGTAGGGCGGGATATAAATCCCAGAATAAATAAATAAATAAATAAAAATAAAATATTCTTTCTTTCTACTTTAAAAAGTTTCAGCTTTTCCTACATAGGAGGAAAGAAAGAAAAAGACCTTGGATGGATTTTAAGACAAAGAAAGGATAAAGAAAAGGATATGGACATGTTGACAAAGGAAGATTTGCCGAGTTCTTTCAAGAGTTTGAGTTTGGATTTGCTTAAAGGGAGAAAGCAGAAAGGAAGATTTATCGAGTTATTTCAAGAGTTTGGTTTGGATTTGCTTAAAAGGGAAAAGCAGTCATTACATTGTCCAGTAACCTTTTCTCATGAAAGAAGTATGTCATATGGAAGGCAGATCCTAGGTACGCTAGGTTTGGCTGTATATGTGCTAATTATGGGATAGGACTGCTTTGTAAAAATACATCTGAAGCAAGGTCCAGGATGGAGTTCTACCTGAGAGACTAAGAGCACATGTTTAGCAATAATCTTTCTCCATCAGAAGTTTTGGTTGATGAAATAATTGCTCTAGATCTGAGAAAAGCCCCAGGTATATTCTTGTGTGCATCCCTGATCTACTATAGCTCTGCATGTTGAAGGCATGCAAAGGAATAGTTTTATAGTAATAATTTGGATTGTTGATCAGACAATCAGGGTTGGATATAGACTAAATTTTCCAGTGGCAGAATAGAAATGTCCTTCCTCTCCCATTGCAGTTTACTGATCTTCAAGCAATGCAGCTCCTGGGTGATGGGGGACCCAGAGGAATTATATAAGGGGATAACTGCAGCAAGAAGTGGGAAATGCCAGTTTTATCTGGATGCATCCCAATGTTTGCTTTGAAATTCAGAGCATGCATGGTGAGAATGGTAGGAAAGTAGGGTTGCCATTCCCCTAGTGGGGCCAGGGGATCCCCCAATTTGGGGGGCCCTGATCTGCAGTGGCCCAACTGGCTGGCAGGGGAAGCCACACCCCTGAGAAGCCCCCTCCTGGCACTGCTGGCACCAGTGCAATGATGTCACCTGGGAGTGATGTTATTGCATTTTCGATGTTGGGGGCAACACTCTAGGTTTTGGCCAAAACTATATGGTTTTGAGGCTAGAACTCAAGGAAGGATTAGGAGCCCCCTCACCAGCAGCCAAATAGGACCTGATATCCCTATAGGAAAGAGAGCAAAGCCAAGAAGAAGCTGAAGAGGTGAAGACTTGTCCATAATAGAATGTGTGTTGACAGTCTGTCTGAAGGGTGCAATCCTTTTGTGTGCGTGTGTGTGTATATGCCTGGAAGTCATAGCTGACTTCTGGTGATCCCTAGTGGGAATTGGGTATTTCAGAGAGGTGGCATCCAAGAGTGACCACTGTGACAACTTTAACAAAGATAATTGCAAAAACAGAGGGGAAAAATAAAACCTATTAGAATGTAGACTAACTCATAACGTCATGAATAAACCAAATTGATAACCTCATGGAATACTTTGAAGTAGTACTATGTATTGGCCATTCGGGCTTCCCATACTAGACTGTTTAGACTCTTCTATATTTACTTTATTTGTACCTCACCTTACCTTTCTGCCCAATAGAGACCCAAAGCAGCTTAAATAATTTTCCTCCCCATTTTATTTATTTATTTATTTGATTTATACCCCGCCCTCCATGCCGAAGAAGGCTCAGTCACAACAACCCTGTGAGGCTGAAAGTATTTGACTGGCACACAGTCACCAAGCAAACTTCCACAGCAGAGTGAGGATTCAATCACAGATCTCCCAGATCCTAGTCCACCACTCTAACCAGTACACACCACACTGGCTCTCAATAATAAATAGGACAAACCATAGACAAACATCTTAGGTGGGAAATGTTGGGAACAACTATGGAAGTCAACTGACTCTCGAAGAAGGCTTTAAATGCCATAAATAAACTGGAAGTCTGAGAATTCAGTCTCTTAGCAAGAGGAATTTCAGTCTTCATTTCCAGTTTGGCTCTTGCTAGCAGTCAGGTTAAGTTTTGCTTCTGATGTACATTTTCTGGTTACAACAGAGTATAAGTTCTCACTGGCAGTAAAAGCATTTTTTAAAAAAGTTAAATAGATCACTGAATCTTTAGATGCATACAGGGGTCATTTCGTAGAAAAAGAGCTAGGGGAACTCATTAGCATAACTCATTAGCATATGCCACACCCCCTGACATCACCGGAAGTGTGTCATAAGGCCACACACCCCGCCCCCAACGGTCCCGGCCACCACTGCCGGCCTTGCGGCGCCACTGCCGAGCCCCATGAGAGGCCTGGCAGTGGACCTGCAAGGCCGGCGGGAGTGCAAGGAAGCCCCGCGAAGGCCCTCCCTGGCCCCAGGCAGGCAGGGGTGGGGAGAGGCGGAGAGGAAGCAACTTACCCTCTCTCTTCTCCTGCCTCCTCCTGGCTGAATGAGGGCCGGAAGCGGGGCGGCCGGAAGTGGGGGGCAGGGCTTCGTCATGTGCCCCGCCCACCGTACCTCACCCGGGGGAACTCCGTTCCCCCGCGTTCCCCCCCGAAATGACCTTTGGGTGCATATATATGTCATTACAGTTTTATTTAAAACAATCATACTACAAAAGTCACAGTCATTTAATCACTGTGCCATGCTAATCTCAGCTTTTTGTGAGGAGCTAGGCCAGCAGAGCACTTGCAGAAGAACTCTGTGAGGTAAAGAGGTGTGAAGAAGTGACATACTTACAGTCAATCATCTGACATCTCATGTGTACATAAGGGTCAGAAAGATATTCTCCCACTTTGTCAGTGGGTGAGGCAGTTTTTCTACAGGAGACAATGTTCTCCGTCAACCAGATAGTGTATTTTAAAAAAAGGCAATTTGACAGCATCTGGACATGTAGTATGTGTTTGCTGCTCTCAAGGTAAAATATACTTAGTTTCAAGTCCTATAATAAAGTAGTTATATAATCTTTCATGATCTCCAACTTCATAAAATGCTCTAGGGCAAATACAATAATTGTAAATGTGTCTGCTCTGTAGACTAGTAGAATATTAAATATCACAGTCAACCGATACAACAGATATCAAGAAAGACATTTTGAAAAAGATTTATGGTGCATCTGCTCAGAAGCTTAAGGCATTAAAGATATTCAGATAGACACACTGACTAAAACTGCAACTCCACTGTTCCATCACATTTAGAAGATGTTGCTCCTCTAAATACCTCTGGTAATTTTCTGGCATCCCATATACAGCATGCAACTTATCACAAGAGAAGGAAATAAATTAAAATGAGATTATTGTTGATGAGGTGTCAAAGCAACAGATTTGAAATATACCAGCATTCCACGTTAATATAATATATAATATAATCAAAAATAAGTGAAAGGAAATCACATTTGTTTGCATATGCCCTCAGTGTTTTATCTAACTCATCAATATTCCTTT
Organism: Gekko japonicus; assembly: GCF_001447785.1. Lineage (NCBI taxonomy): Eukaryota > Metazoa > Chordata > Lepidosauria > Squamata > Gekkonidae > Gekko > Gekko japonicus. The sequence continues at coordinate 369,729 of NW_015172004.1, read as the reverse complement.
TAATAATAGAATTCTTCTGAGATAAGTGCTTGCAATGAATGCACTCTTTATGAAGTGCTTCTTTGCCATCCTGGTATGAATTTTACTTCTAATCCATATATTCATATAAATGGCAGCCACATCCTACTATGTGTTTTCTGTTTATGGTATGACCTTCAGCTGCCACCCTATTTTACATTACTTTATTCATTTCCTTCAAGATAGAATTTGTCAGCAGTTGCAATACTAAGTGGTACACCAGTGAGATTTACAGCAAACCTATTTAAATAGAACAATAAAAGATTCAATCCTGAACACATATCATTCAGAGTAACACTCCAATGGAACACACTTTAGCTTACTCCTGAGTATGTACACCTAGGAGTTGACAACATATAGCACATATAGCAGCTAGTCTATGTTGAGGAACCTTACTGAGTTGTTTCTTCATTTCAGAGGCATGGAGCCACTTCTGCATTGCTCCTTTCTATGTCATGGGGCAGGGTTGCCAGGTCAGATGACTCCACGAGCGAGGGAAGGAAAGGACTTTCCAAGAGTGGGGTTGAAGCACCGCAACGTGTTGATGTCATGTGAAAGTGATGTCATCATGTCAGAAATGTCACATAGCAATGCTCTGGGTTTTGGGTAAAACTCTATGGTAAAATTGACCTCACACCATAGAATTTTGCCCCAAAACCAGAGCATCACCACATGATATCACCATCATGATGATGTTACTTATGCATCACATCAGTAGGGCTGCCAAGTCTCGTTGAATCGCGGCGGGGGATTGTCATTCTTTACAGGAGCTCTGCCACGGGGGACGGCAACAGGCGTTGCACCGCCGTCGCCAGGATGTGACGCTACGCATCGCTCTGGCAACGGGACTCCAAACAGCCCCGTTGCCAGAGTGACGCGTAGCGTCACATCCTGGCGACGGTGGTGCAACGCCTGTTGCCGTCCCCCGCGGCAGAGCTCCTGTAAAGAATGACGATCCCCCGCCACGATTCAACGAGACTTGGCAGCCCTACACATCAGCATGTCATGTTTGGGGGTGGGATTCCCCCCACAGGCCAGCTGGCCAATGGTAGGCAGGAGCCCAAAAAACTGGGAGATTCTCCACCCCCAAGGGGTAATATATATATATATATAAAAATAAATAAATAATCCAAACCACTCTGGAGGAAAAAGTGCTGCAGTTCATCCCATGACAACATACACCCCATTTTCAAAAGGCTGATAATAGTGTGGCAAGGAGATGTAGTCCGGGCTTCACTTGCATTATCCAAGCAGGCCAGATCAGGTATTTGAGTGACCGAAGGCTAATAGGGAAAGTCCTAAATATGTACTACATGCTGCAAAAAACATCATAAAGTTATAAAACAAATTATCTAAAGTAAACAAATGTATTCAAAGCTAAGAGAAAATCTTCAGAAGTAAATAATCCACTTACACTTATTGTTGACTTCCAATGTCCTTTGTGTGAGGGGTAGATTGATACTGGTACAACAAGAACTCCAAGTTCTTACACATACACAATCAACAGAAAAAGGTAGCAACTGCTTGACGTTACAGTGGACTATGCCATGTGATCCAGGTCAAACCCTCAGGTGGTTGGGCATTTTAAAATGTTCCTTTACGTTAAACAACCCCCCAACCATACTGAAACATAACTCCAAGGATAGAATAATGAATCATAGAGGTCATCTAGTCCAACACCCTACACAATGAAGGAAATTCACAAAAAAAAAAAAATGGCTTCCTGACCCCAAAGTGGCGATCAGCATTTCCCTGGGCATGTAAGAAAGGGCCACAAGAGCTAAGCACTGAGGCAACCCTTCTTGTCCTCTCTCTCATGATCTGCTGAAGTTCACAGAATCAACACTGCTGTCAGATGGCCATCTAGCCATAGTTATTACATACATTTAGAAAGCATGTGGTCATGGAATATTCTGTCCATACATTGCTCCAAAGTTAAGTAAATTATTTCCGGCGGTGTGTGTCAGTTCAGTGTCTGAAAACAGCTTGTGGTTCAAGCAGAACTTCCTTCCCATAAACAAAATCTGATCAAAAACTGAGTCCCTTTGATCTTTAAAATGACATTCTTGCAGTTGATTTGTGACTGCAGGAAAAAAAAACAAGCTTTGTTCTGGTAACCCAGAGTCATCCAGTGAACAAACATATCATGTATTTTGGCTTTTGGCCCTTAGTTCCTAGAGAAGAGGGCATTTGAGGAAGATGCCATTTTGTCTTGAGTCTTAATTGATAAAGTATCCTGTCTCACAGCCATCCTTGAATGTATAGAAAGGTGTGTGTGTGTGAAAATGGAGCTAACACCAGCATCATGCTGGTAAAAACCAGAGATGACATAGTGGATGCTCTAGAATGTACAAAAACTCTATGGTAGAGGTATCAAACTCATTTGTCACGAGGGCCAGATCTGACATAAATGTCACTTTCTCAGGCCAGGCCATGGGATAAAATGTTATACCAAGAATAAAATGTTTTTGGTCTTTAACACAGGACTCTCTCTCTCTCTCTCTCTCACACACACACACAGACACACACACACACACCTGGAATAAAATGTTTTTGGTCTTAAACAGGACTCTCTCTCTCTCTCACACACAAAGAAAAAGTGTGCTTCCCCAATGCTCCCTCTAAACTGTGGAGTCTTGTGAGCAGAAATTCTACTTTCTGAGCTACTGGCATTAAAGTGGTGAGCGAGCGATTTGGCTCCTGCATAAATGAGTTTGCTCTGGAGCCATCCTTCCTAAGCTAAGACAAAAATGTGAGAGACGAAGGCTAAAAAACTGTGAGCTAGCTCACACTAACTCAGCTTAGAGGGAACACTGGCTTCTATATAAAAGCTTATACCTGGAATAAAACACTGCTAGTCTTAAACAGGACTCTCTCTCTCTTTCTGGCAGGCTCCCTCTAGCTCTTTC
>NW_015172004.1:266889-366683 GCF_001447785.1 Gekko japonicus | reverse complement strand
TTCCCCCCCCCCTCCCCTCCTCCCCAGAGGACGGGGGGGGGGAGGAGCCCTCAGCCAATCGAAGGAAGCCTTTCTCTCTCTCCTCTGAAGCAGGAAATAGGAGATACTGGGGGAATAGAGTTGCAATGTTAGAAGCAGCACAGAGTCCATTGCTCTTGGGACAGACTGCAGCCTTGCAGGGACCATATCCAGCCCACGGGCTGTATGTTTGATACCCCTGCTCTATAGAGCATTTAAAGATGTCACTTCCAAAGTGTTGTGTACTAAGCCAGAGTCATCCCTGAACTAGTATCTGGATCTGGTTGAGCTTGTTTCCCCTGAACAATAGCTAACTAGGATCCTGGAGTAGACCAATAGAGAAACAGTGTTATGTAAATAGCTTATCATTGGGAGTGGGGTGCGTTTGGGGTGTGGTGATTGCATGCTTAAAAACAGGGCAGCTGCCCTGGAGCTTGTCTTGTAGTGTTCCTGAAATAACTTACTAAAGTAGAGCTGTTTTACTGCAATGCATCCAGAACCCAGTATTTAACACAAAGTGATGTCAGTGTGCCAGTGCAATGCCAGCATGCCAGGGACCATCCACCCTAATTTCTCCTGGGTGTTGTCAGTTGCAGCATAGTAACCCTAGCAGCTTTACAAAAAGAAGTTATTTAGACTGGGGAAACAGCAATGGAGCTTCTCGGTCCTGTTTTCCAAACAAATTAGCAGGTCCACCAAACAAATCTCAGATGATGAGACCCTGGTCACCAGTCTCTCCCATCATGTACAGTTTGGTCATTTGTATTCTGGAAATGAATAGAACTCACCTTATCAAATTATTTTTAGTGCCACTAAGTTTTAATAAGGTATTCCTACAGCTATGAATTTCATGATTTATGCTCTTTTTGCTGGGAGCTTTTTTGCCCTCAAGTCCCATTTTTGCTATAACAAGACAGCCTTGGCACCATTGCTGTGTGTGTCTTGGGCACCCACTCTGCATCACACCCCAAGATACATCTGGGTTCCTTCCATCTTTCACAGCCTCTGTTCCATGGGTGTCTGGTCTTCAGGACAGGTAGCTATCACCCCTTGAACCCCCTGCAACATTCCCTCTCACCCCTATATTTCTGCTAGCTTGTGTATTTGTTCCCAGTGTGCATTTAGCCTCTGCATGTGTGTTATTGTTTGATATCATTTTCCTCTTTCAATAAAACAACTTTTTTTGTTACAGCAATGGACCGGTTATTTCTGAGAATTCTCTAAGGGAGAGATCCCTGTAAAACTTTGTGGAGAGATCTCGCTAGATTACTCCCTTCTTGCAAGCTCCCTGTCTCCTTGCTAATTTACTCAACAAAAACAGGAGACTGCCCTTTTTGGGCAATACAAGAGCCAAAATGACTTCTAAAATTAACAGGTTTAAGGCCTATATTGGTACGAGGATTTAAGCCAGGGGTGTCAAACGTGTTTCTTATGAGGGCTGGATCTGACATAAATGAGACCTTGTTGGGCCAGGCCATGTGTGTCATAACATGTAATGCCAGGTAGCAGAGATATAAACTTTATAAAGGACACAAACACAATTAAAGATTTTTTTAAACTTTAAATAAAACATGCTTAAAACATTCTTGCAATATTTTGTTTATTTAACAGTCTCTGATAACTGACACATTTTGCAAGGCACACAAAAAGCTCATACGCTGAATAAGAACAATAAGAAGAGATTGGATTTATACCCCGCCCTTCACTACCTGACGGAATCTTGGGGCGGCTTACAATCTCCTTTCCCTTCCCCTCCCCATAACAGACACCCTGTGAGGTAGGTGGGGCTGAGAGAGCTCTCCTGAGAACTGCTCCTGAGAGAACAGCTCTGAGAGAACTTGTGACTGACCCAAGGTCACACCAGCAGCTGCACATGGAGGAGTAGGGAATCAAACCCAGTCCTCCCAGATTAGAGTCCGCACTCCTAACCACCACACCAAACTTCGTTGGTCTTAAAGGTACTTTGTATTTCTCCTGTGCGATTGAGGCAGCTGAGCAAAGTAAGGCAGGAGAAAGGGGAGGAGCCTCAGCCAATGGAGGGTAAGAAAGGCTTGCCTTTGTCTTCTGTGCGATTGAGGCAGCCTGGCCAGGAAGCAAGCTCTGCCTCATTCCCGGAGGAGGGGAGTGTTAAGTATGCAACTCAACAACGAGAACTTCCAAAAGATCACACAGCATCAGATGACACACCACAAAACACAGTGGAGCATAGCTCCTTTTAAACTCTCCCGGGCTGGGGTAGCCACGCCCTCACACAGTTAACATCCAGTCAGGTTACATAGATAACAACCAATCATTTGTCTTCCCTCCAGCACAGACTCTTACATTTCATTGGTTACATAACATGCTTCGTTGTTGTTCCATCTTAGAATCTGGCTGAGGTTTCAAGCTTAACATTACATGTTAATGGTTAAGACACAACAGGGAGGAGGGGGAGAGGAGCCTCAGCCAGTGCAAGGAACAGAAGCTTGCCTATCTCTCCTGTGTGATTGAGTCTGCCAAAGCAAGCTGCAGTGCAGCAGCAGAACTAGAGAAAGAAGCAGGAGACAGCCAGTTCATTGCAGGCCGGATAGGAGTCCTCTGAGGGTCTGATCCGGCCCACAAACTGCATGTTTGACACTCCTGGTTTAAATGATACATCAGGGGTCGTTTCGTAGAAAAAGAGCTAGGAGAACTCATTAGCATAACTCATTAGCATATGCCACACCCCCTGACATCAGGGGCCCGGCGGTGGACCTGCAAGGCCAGCGGGAGTGCGAGGAAGCCCTGCCAAGGCCCTCTCCTGCCTACTCCTGGCTGAATGAGGGCTGGAAGCGGGGTGGCTGGAAGCAGGGGGTGGGGCTTCGTCATGTGCCCCGCCCCCCTGCACCTCACCCCCCCCCGAAATGACCTCTGTGATACATTGATATTTTATCTCAACGAGACATTCTTCATCTCAGTTGCTTGATTTATTCTGTTGCTGGAAGGACATAGTAGCTACATATCTGTAAGGCATAATGTTTGGTAGCTTAGGCTAAAGCAGGGGTGTCAAGCATAAGGCCTGGGGCCAGAACCAGCCAATCCAGGGCTCTTATGGGGCCTGCAAGCAACTAGTGCAAGGGAGGGAACAGACTGCTTGGGAAGGGGAGTGGATGGAGCCACTCCGATTGTGGCTTCAACGTGGCAGAACAACTTTGTCTGCAGCAGTGAAGCAGTGTGGGAGCATCTGCCCAGTGCTGCACCACTGGTTCTCCAGTCCGCCCATGCAGGTTTCCTTTGCACACACACCCCTCCGGCCCATGAGGCCTTGCGGTGAGGACACACCAACTCAGAGCTTACCAGCTGCTGTCCTTTATACAGTTTATATTTCCGGTACCTGGCATTACATTTTATGGCACACATGGCCGGGTCCAACAAAGATACATTTATGTCAGATCTGGCCCTCATAACAAATGAGTTTGACACCTCTGGGCTAATGGCTGCAAGGAAACCTTTTCCTTGCATACTGTTTGTCTAATTTAGCATGAGGAAGAATTTGGTGCATCTATGCAGCATGAGTAACTCTTGGGTTGTTCAAAAATCCCAGACTCTGTCATCATCCCCAATGGCATAAATATGTAACTGAAGCATTCCTTAAGAGATGTGAAGACCATAGTTGTTCCACCATACTGCTACTTATAACATTCCATAAATTTGAATCCCTGGGCACCAGTTCAGTGGGAATGCCCCATATCTGTTGAATGGTCACAGATGCATCTTCCTCTCATGGAATAACACTCTCATGCAGCTGCAGATACATCTGAGGGCAATTTCATACAGATTTATCCAAAAAAATCAGATGAAAAAGAGAAACACAGTAAATAAAATAATATTATTTATATAAAATACATACTTATATAAAATACATTAACCTAGTACAGGCAATAAATGCTCCTGTGCCAGTCAGGGCTATCTGATACCATAAGAAAGAACAAATAAAGAGAGCTTGCAAATAGCTATTGCAAGCTATTATTTTTCTCCAGATTTTTTTTTAAATTTTGAAACCGTTTTTTCTCCCCTCACCCTCATTTTGCTAGTTTTGGGAATTTCAACTCTACATGTTCCTGATCACCATTATGGATATATTGTTACAACTAGAGAATCTGCAGAGAGTTTTATAACTTTTCAGCCCTTTGGCACACTTCCTGGCAGTCTCAGTAATGACTATACTTACTCTTAATTGCCTTCAACACACTTACACAAGAGTTACATTTAGTTGAATTATTTCCTGGATTCTCTCTAATTAATCTGAAAGCAGCTGCTTTAGGCCGTGGGCTGATTAATAGTTGCAAGACAGCTAAATGCCTGGTGGAAGGGAAATCTCTCTAAAACATATGTACATACAGCCCCACCGTTGTCATCCCAGCAACCAGACATTCAAAAGCAAGCTATTTTCAGTTGAGCATGGTACCATCTCCTCAGATAATCAGTTCTAGTTGAACTTCAGAAGTGTATGAGCCTAATTAATCTTTTGAATGAACAGAGTCTTGTAACACATGTTTTGCAGGGCAATGGTTTCAGTGCACGTATTATATGAAGCCATATTAAGATCAAACTACAGGCTTTGAAATGCATGAGATGGAGATTCTCACACACAGAGCTCTGACAATAACATCTGAAGCCCCTTTTGGCACTAAAATTATTAGGAAACTGCTTTCTTGCAAGCTATTTGATAAGGACTTTAGGACCAGGGTTGTTGCATGTAAGAGAGATACTAACACTGAAGAATGTGGAAACCACCTCTTATATTTCAATGGATTTTTTTGCATTCCTGCACATCAACACATCATGTTCAAGACATGTGTTGACAAAAATTGATAAGCAGCTGTGACAGACTGCACTTTTTAAGATGCTTAAAAGTGTTGCACATGAAAGTACAGCACTGTGAAGGGTTAATACTGCTCCAGACAATCAGATTGGCTGGCATCAGCTGAGCAAAAAAAAGTCTTCTGAGAGCTGTATGCTGAGAGAAAACTGATTCAGATTCCAGCCTTAATTATGACAATATGTGTATTGAGATCATCTTAGACTAGCCCTGTCAGAAAAGGGTTTAGTGCTGACAAAGTCAGAATTTATCTGTAACTGAATATAGTCTTAATTTAGCATTAGCTGAGGGCAATTTTGAATACAGACAGCGAACTGGGGGAAAGTTTGGCAAAGAGGTTTGGGTAGCATAAGAAGTCTCCAATTCAGGCAAAAGGAAAAGGGGAGATAAGCAGGGAAAGTTATTTCTGAGGAGTAGAGAACCCTGGTCTAGTGGGATTGAGTACTGCTTGTGGAGACTTTGAAAATCAGTTAATAATGCAAGAAAATTTCTGGTGTTCCAAGAGAAGGGGTTTGGGTACTGGGAAGAAGGTACCAGCTTTCTGGGCACCAAAAGACTCTGCTATTATACAAATAAAATGAACTGGAGTGGTTTGGGGAAAAACGAACAAAAGCCTTTCAAAATATAGTAACTGTGAATAATTCAAGAAAATCTCACTAGCCTGACCTATAAGAAAAAGAGTTTGTGCTTATACTATTTTACCTCAGTATTTTCAACCCCTGACTTCACCTAATCTTTCCCCTTGATGTCCCCCTTCCATTCTTTTTGAATTTTAAAAGCCTCTCAAATGCAATTTTTTGTCATTTGAGTTAAAGGGAGACCCTAACCCTTTCGTCAGGTCCTGGGCTGATAAACTAGCCCTTACATATTATTGATGCAGGGTGGGACTGCTAAAGCTAATTTATAGAGTAGAATAAACTCTATCAGGGCTGCTCAGTCACTGAAGGGATCCAACAGAAACAAGGAGGGAAAATCTTGCCTCTAAGGAAGGGAAGTGGACAGGGTATGTCGTAGCAGCATTCACAAAATGGATCCAAATAATTGCTGTAAATCACCGCAGACTGTGACTGCAGCCATGAAATTAAAAGACGCCTGCTACTTGGGAGGAAAGCGATGGCGAACCTAAACAGCATGATAAAAAGTAGAGACATCACCATGCCAACAAAAATCCGCATGGTCAAAGCAATGGTATTCCCAGTAGTCATGTATGGCTGCGAGAGTTGGACTATAAGGAAGGCCGAGCGCCGAAGAATAGATTCTTTTGAGCTATGGTGCTGGAGAAGACTCTTGAGAGTCCCTTGGACTGCAAGAAGAACAAATCAGTCAATCCTAAAAGAAATCAACCCTGACTGTTCCCTGGAAGGCCAGATAATGAAACTGAAGCTCAAATACTTTGGCCACCAAATGAGAAGGGAGCACTCACTGGAGAAGACCCTGATGCTGGGAAAGATTGAAGGTCAAAGAAGACGGGGACGGCAAAGGATGAGATGGTTAGACAGTGTCATCGAGGCAACGAACATGAAACTGAGCAAACTTCAGAGGACAGCGGAAGACAGGAGGGCCTGGCGGGATCTAGTCCATGGGGTCGCGAAGAGTCGGACTCGACTGTGCGACTGAACAACAACAACAACAACAACCTGTGTATAATTACATGCAAATATACATTATGTTTGCCATTTTACAGTACAATATTGCAACCCATCACACTGCAATTAACTTTTTCCTTATTCAAAAGCACAGATATCAATATAAATTTACATAGATTTTTGCACATGGCATAGGCAACAGCTATTGCTATTAACCTGCCATTTAAAAAAAATTCTGGTGATAAGATATACAAATCTGTTGTCTGCTCTGGACATTTATTTGCAAAACTGAATATAATGTTCTCATTTGGGAGCAGAGGGTATGACATCTTGAATGCTATAACCAAAACTTGTTTAAATTGTGAATAAAAATATTAATCTACTGTAAAAGGATTAGTAATTACGAAGTTGAATCAAAAACATAAAAAGGAATGGTAAGAAGTGTATAGTATAGTATAGTAAAGTGTAGTGTAGTAGTTAAAATGTTGGCCTAGGATATGAGAGAAAGAGGTTTGAGTCATCACTCTGCCATGGAAGCTTACTTGGCATCCTTGGCCTGGTCATACACACTCAGCCGCACCTGATAAAATGGAGGAAAGGAGAATGCTGTAAGCCACTTTGGGTCCCCACTGGAGGAGAAGAGAGCATGAAATAATTAATAAATACACATATGAATAAATAAAGGGCAGCTTCTCTCATTTCTGTGGGATTCAGCAGGGGGTTGGACTAGATGGTCTGTATGGCCCCTTCCAACTCTATGATTCTATGATGCTAAGCTTGAGCTGGCTTCAGCCAGGAGGGCGGGATAGAAATCTAATAAATCAAGTCAAATCAAATCTTGATACTAGGCCAATGTTGTACCCTCACGGTGTTAGACTGTCTATGTTCAGGAGTTTTCTCAATTATAGATTTAGTCAGCTGACCCTCAAGACTACATTTCCAAGGAGACAATTGAAGGTAAAAGAAGGAAAAAAGATGATGAAGGTAGGGGATGATGAGCAAAAGAGACAACATATAAAAGCACAATGTTTATGTTTTAAAGTTTCCTCCTGGCAAGGCAAAATATACTAAAGCCAATTATGAAAGTATACACTTGTAGCTATCAACCACTGGGTACCATACTTATCACAGTATGCTGGCCTATGCTGAAGGACAGAGAGATGATCACTTTTCACAGAGTTCCATGTAATGGAGTTCTATAGATACTGCTATCGGATAAATCCTTAACAATATAATTCTTCTTTGTATCATGAACCTGTCATTGTAGAATTACAACTGGCTAAATTTAAAATGAATAAATAAGAACAAAAAACCTAGATAATAATTGCATCTCAATTATCAATTCATAATTAGTGAACAATATGTGTCATTGGTAATACATGGCTGTTTATTCACAGTGATTGTGTCCCTGTATTTATTTTTAATTATACAAAATTAGTTCAGTTCTTCATTATACAGACAATTTCATATAATGTATGAAAACAAAATTCAACAGAAAAGATTTAGACTTTAATTCTTTATAGTAGCTTAATGTTCTCAACCTTTTCTTTCATGGCACCTGTATTAAGCAACATTTTTTTTATTTAAAGGGCAAAACTGAAAGGAATAGTTTTTTAAAAAAATCTTTGGGACTACAACAGAAGACCTCTCTTTCAGTAATTTTTGGGAGATTACTAGAGAGGGACTGCAAAAGGGCTCATTATATGACATTGCCAGAGACCACAAAACATACCCTTTCACAGATGTTTGTAACATGCCTTGAAATTTTTTCCAGACAGAGGGATCTTTCAGTTCTAATTGTCCATCTAACTTGTACAAGAACCATTGTTCTTATTGTAAATGGGATTATTTTGCCCTCAATGGCATCAGCAACAAACTAGTTATATAATGTCATGATGTCATCACACTAAGAACATGTTTGCTGATTGCCTAGGATCACTTGAGGAAGAAAGAACAGATTAAAATGGCTGCCTGAGTAGAAGCAAGCAGGGGAAGTGGATGCAACCATAGCAAACACAATAAAAAGTGATAAAACAAAGGTTCAGATTCCTTCACATCACTGATTTTTAGTGAATATCAACAATCTTCATTTAAACCCAATTTTATTTATACAATATTTAAATGTGAAGAGATACAGCAGTGTTTAGTCTCTGCATCAGCTACACAGTTGAGAACTTACCACTATACTCAATGGCAATATGAATTATGATGTAGCTTCACATCTATATATGTTGTTTTGTCATTCACTGTTTTAACACAAACAATCATGTCTCTTAGGAATCAAATTATTCCCTCTACTTTCTTTATAAATCTTTATAAAAGCTCAGATTCAAAATGCCATGTAGTCAGAGAGAATTGTGCTAATTTGTAGTAACTAAAGGATAGCAGTATATGTGAAAGGCATATTGTTTTAATACAACCAATTAAACTTTGACAAAAATGCCCATTGTCATTTTGAAGTTCTAGCATTATGAAACGAAACCAGAGTTGAACTGTACCCTGCGGGTCTCCCCCCATCTGAGGTCTACGGTTTGAACAGCCAAATCCTTCCTTTGCGTGGTTCTTTTATCCCTTGTTACGCCATTAGGACTCTGCTGATTGATATCAATGTTAGAATTCTGATACGATAAACATCAATCTTCTTCTCCCATTTCCTTAAAAAATTAAATTAGACTTAGCAGTAATTGTACATTTAGTTCAAGAAGTGTTTATATTTCCAGTGATTACATTCTATGTCTGAAGAAATTGATTGATTGTTCTAAATAGCTTGGTTTTAAAACCTGACAAGCTGATCATTGGTTATAATTGATTTTACAATGAAGGGTTTGGGCAATAGACAGTGATGTGTCAGTGTAAGTTCCATGCAGAGATACATTGATACACTAATGGTGAGAAGTGGGTCAATACAAAGAACAATTCTTAACTATCGGCTGAAAATGAAAATAAGCATTTAAAAGTGGATTAACCAAGTCATGCATAGCCAAGCCATTATATATAATGCACTTAAAATAAAGTAACTGAGGGATCTGCTGCCCATTTCTGAGATCCCACCAGGTGTAATTTACATACTTTTGGAGGTTATATGCCAATCACAGACAGACACTGGCAATTCGCACCACGTGAATTCTTTACAACTTCTAGTTTCTCTCTTGGAATAGTATAACTGCAGAACCACAGGATAGAAAAAAAGAGTAATGTGTATGCATAAGATGTGATACTATAATTTGTGGTTTTGTTGAGGGAATATAACAAAAAAACTTGAAAATTTTGAGGGGGGGAATTAATAAAAATACTACAACGTATTTTTACCTTACCTTTCTCCCACAAAACTGGACCCAAGGCAGCTTGAAATAAAGGTCATTCTAAACAGACATTAAAGTCCAATAAACAGCATTAAAAATCTCACAAAACATGACACAAGTCGTACAGGTCCTATTTTTGCCTTCTGCCCAGAAAAAAAAAAAGCCAGAGTCCAAAGCACACAGGAGATATGGGCAGAATACCTGGAGTATCCACCTTGGGTGGCTCTATATCTGCCCCCTCCCTTACACACACCCTCTAGCAGGAGCCTCCTGAAGCAAGTTACTCAGGAACAAAGGAAGATGGGGATGAGCAGTTGGGTACTCTCAGCCCTGACTGAACTCTCTCTCTCTTCACAAAGGTATTATTCACTCAAAGTATGTAATATGAATATGTTTATGCCAGACAATTAACAACATTAGAGAATAATCAAAGTTGAATTTCTGCAGTAGATAGTGATTCCAGATTTTCATTGCTTATGAACTGCAGGATGCCTTCAGCTGTTCTTGTGACTTGACCCCCTCCATGTGATCAACCTTTTCACCTTTCCCATCAAACTACTGTGACACAGATTCCCAAAGACAAGGAAACAAGCCATTTAATGCCCTACTTGGATGGAATATAAAAAAAGATCACAAGGTAGAAATGACATGAGACTTCTTGTGGTTACCAAAGACTCAAATCTGAAAGATTATAATTCTAGCAGTGCAAAACTCATTATTGATAGGCAAGAAGTTCAGTTAATTTTGAATTCAGTAAAATTGTACTCCCAAAGTTTCTGGCTGAGTTATAACCAGAGAGATGGTAGCCAGAGCAGGCAGCCTTCTAGAAGTATCTCACATTAAATATTAAGGAGATAACTTTAGGTATGATGTTAGAGAATGAGTTTGATATTTGCTTTATGGACTATTTATTGCTACAGACAATGGACTGTGCACACACAAATAGGCTCAAAGAACTGTACACTTTAAGTCACCTGTTGTGATGCCACACATAGAAGGTGCTTGCACATGCCTTACACGTGAATAAGGTTTCAGCTACACAGTTATCAGCCTGGTGAAGAAGCACACACCTCCATTATTGTAAGCAATGAAAACAACAACTTGGAGAAGAGACAGCCCCCATTGCTGTAGCATTCCCCGCAACAACCCCTATCTGCTTTTACTCCCCTTGAGTCCCACTTGCTACCCCCAATCCCTGCCTCTACTTTGATCTCTTGATCTGCAGTCAAGAGACCCCCACACAGTCCAGCTAAGTTCTGGTAGTGTGGATCCCTTTATTTTCTATTTCTTCCTATCCATTCTTCATTGGAACAATCAAGCTGCAAGACTGATAAGTATCACCCACCATCACCCTATCTGCTAATGCAACTGTGCTTATTTTAATACTGTAATTCTAAGGAACTTGTTTGAATGTGTGAGTGCATCAGTATTGTTTGTATGAAATATATTTTTAAGTAAAAGACATTTATTTTAAATACAACAGCCTCGTTATCCTTCTCTGGTAACCCTTGGTGGGAACAGGACCTTGGTATAAATTGGTAAGAATCCTTTTATAAATTGCCAATTGCTGTAAGAATGAACAGGGGTCATTTCATAGAAAAAGAGGTGCAGAAGCTCATTAGCATACCTAATAAGCTATTAGCTTACAGATCATTAGCATATGCCACACCCCCTGACATCGCCGGAAGTGATGTCAGAAGGGGAAGCAAAAGGGGGGCATCTTCAAAAGCCTCCCCTTCCCTTCCCCAGCTGGCCTGCCAAAGTTTAAACCCCTTCTCTTTAGAGTTGCACTGCAGCAGCTGCACGATCTTTCCATTATATTCTATGGGGCCATAGAATACAATAGAGAGATTGCACCGCTGCTGCAGTGCAACTCTAAAAAGAAGGAGCTTGAGGGTAGAGAGCTGGAGGTGGGGCTTGCTGCCACTGCCATTTGTCCCTGCTCCTGGGCTCCTGGAGAGGCACCCCGATGCGTTCTGGGCCCAAATGACCCCTGTGTATGATGCAGATCAATCATAAATAAATCCAGTTTAACCTTCAGTGTGTCTAGTACCTTGCGTCTTCATTCCTGGGTGAGGACAGAACTATTAATGTATTTATTAATTAAAATTTCTAGATTGTGAAAGATACAAATAAGATACAAATACCCTTAATATTATCTGCAAAATACCAAAAAAGCATTATTAATAGACAACATACAAGTGGGAACCCTCAAGGACTTATGGGAGGCATCCCATTTCCTCATCCCCTACTATTTCCTTTTTCCATTTCCTGAAAGCATCCACAGACTTTCCCCTTTTCCTGTTTCCTTCTCTTCTTAGTGTTGCCAAATTCAGGTTAGTAAATTCCTGGAGATTTTAAGGGTGGAGCCTGGGTATAATGCTACAGAGTCCACCTCCAAAGCAGTAATTTTCTCCAGGGGAAGTAATCTCTCTCATCTGAGGAGCAGTTGTTTTCCAGATGATCTCCAGTCACCAATGAGAGAGGTCTGTAACCCTAGTTTCCATGGAGGAAATGTTTGTTTTGGAAGGTGAAATCTATGACATTATACCCTTCTGATGTCCTTCCCCTCAAACTCCACTCTACCCAGGGTCCACCTCCAGATCTACAGGTATTTCTTGACATGGAGTTGGTAAGTCTCTCCTTCCCACCCAGTATGTGACTGGTCCAATATCACCCAAAATCACCCAATCTGATGGGGATTTGAACCTGGATCTCCCAGACCCTACTCTGAAGCTCTGCTATACCATACTGGCTTTCATAGGGTAGCTGCTGTAGAACAATAGCAAGCATCCAGGCCTAGTTCAGTTATGCAAATTGAGTGGTATTTAGTCACCCAGAAGTTGCTGCCAGGCCTAGAGTTGCCAGCCCCCAAGTGGGACCTGGAAATATCCCAGAATTACAACTGAACTCCAGATGGCAGAGATCTGTCTCCCTGGAGATGATGAGCAAAAAAAGGAGGGAGAGACCTCTCTAGGAAACCACAGAAGATGACTGCTTTGGAAGGTGGAATCTATGACATTATATTGGTCTGAGGCCTCTCCCCTCCTCAAACCTTGGCCTTCTTATATTCTACCACAAAATGTCCAGGAATTTCCCAACCTGGAGCTGGCAACCCTAGTCAGACCTGGCCCCAGTGAGTTGTCCCTCAAAGGCCAAAATAGGTCTTCTTTTCTACTCACAGAAACCAAACCTGGAATAATGTGGTTGTATGGCAACAGCCACTGAGGGAATCCAATGGTTAAAGCTGCAGGTGCTCCTTTTATCTTTTCTTGGGTTTTTTAAACTGTTCAATTCCCTCCCCCCAATATTTCACATTTTCCCCTTGCAAACCTAGGGCCCTTTTCAGATTTGTAGAAAGATCTATCTTGCCTGTTCACAGCTCCAGTCACTGGATTTAAGTGTCCTCAAATTTGGCCACCTTCTTTATTACTACATAGGTGTTAAAGTTATACCAACAAATACATTTAGTTTGAACACCAGTAGCCATCACAAAGCAGTTGTTCAGGCTTCAACACATCTTCAGGTCATGCATGGTGACAACCTAATCCTGACAAAATGGAGAAGCTGCCGATGCTGTTCTGGATGGAGTTGAACTCCTCCTAAAGGAGCAGGTTCATAGCTTGGGGGTGCTACTGGATCTGGGCCAGGACTTCCTTTCACCAGCTTCAGCTGCTTAGCCTGCAGTGGCCATTCTTGAGCAGAAAAGATATTGCCATTGCAGTGCATGTCCTGGTAACATCTCCTGAAGTAAGTGTGTCTTATATGCTTATTTTTTTTTAATATTATCTCTATATATTTGTATTTTAAATGCTTCTTAATGTTAGAAATGTTTTATTTAAATGTCTGACCTGTTTTAATATTGGCTGCCATTAGGTGGAAAGGCGGCATAATAATGCTTTAAATAAAATAAATAAAAACTGAATAAGTAAGAAAGATGATTCTCCGTGTCACTTTGCTCTTTGAAATTAGCACGTGAAAGCAAATCAAGAATATGAAGCAAAAAAGGAATGTGGTGGTCTCTAACATACATGAAGCCCAAGCACAGTTCTATAATTCACTAGGCACAGTAATTTTTCCTTGTAAGGAACCCCCTCCCCCCATAAACCACTTCTTGTTATTACATGTATTTTTACTTAATGATTTTTTAATTATTGAATTTAAATAGCACTGCTTAAACAGGATACTTTTAATTACCAAGAAATAGAGACATATTCTAAAATGTTAATGCTCTTCATTATTTGTGATAGCAAAATATAAATGGCTGCATTCTAATTACTTCTCAAATTTCTAGTCTTGCTGTGCTTACCAGGATTGAAAATGCTTTATTTGTTAATGACAGAGAGATGTAATTAAGTGTGCACAGAAGCTACAGCATAATATAAATTCTTTCAAAATGCCAAGTTGCATTAATTTTTTTTACATACAGGAATTTATTGTTACAACAAAGGTTGTTGTTCTTGCAGCAAAGAAGAAAATAAGCTTATTAAGAGTCATGCACTCTGCATAAAAATCTGTACCTTTCAGGATGGGACAAAATACACAACTTGGCATCTTACTATATGATCTTTGGTCTTACTAGAGACTATAGAGCTGAGCATGTCTCTTCCATTAAGTATTAACTCAAAGCACTGAATCTGCTCTTAAGATATGTATGTTTCTGTGTATGCTTATTCACAATGAGATCGTTCTAGGTTAAATGGGCCTTATCACCAGACAAGCATTTGTAACCAATATGGGCAAACACATTTATTTATGCTTAAGGAGCACACTTTTAAATGTCCATTTTATTCAGTCATTTAATGTAAGTGGAGTCCTAGTTCACTGGAAGTACATCACTGAATTAATTTTTTTCACCCTCATTCTTGATAAAAGCCAATGATGCTAGTGGAAATCCAGCACACGAATATGATCAAGTTTGGTGGCATAGCCAGTTTGGTGTAGTGGTTAAGAGCACCAATACTCTAATCTGCAGAATTGTGCCTGATTCCCCACTTTTCCATATGAAGGCAGCTGGGTGACCTTGGGTCAGTCACAGCTCTCTAAGAGCTCTCTCAGCCCCACCTACCTCACAGGGTGTCCCTTGTGGGGAGAAGAAGGGAAGGTGAATGGTAAGCCGCTCCAAGTCTCCTTTGGGTAGTAAAGGGTGGGGTATAAAACCAACTCTCCTCCTCCTCGCCAAACAGTGAAGCCAGGTTAGATACAGGTTAGATACAGTTTCCTGGAATTACACCTGATCTCCAGATGATGGATCGGTTCTCCTGGAGAAAATGGCTGCTTTGGAGGGTGGACTCTATGGTGTTATAACCTTACTGAAGTTTTGTTCTACTACCAAATCTCCAGGAATTTCCCAGCCTGGAGCTGGCAGCCCTAGGTTAGAATCATTAACTGAAATAGTCATAAGGATTTAAAAAAAAATACAGATGTATTCAAGATCCTTCATCCCTCTCTAAAGTCTGAACTTTTTGATCCATTCCAATCTGTTTTCAGGCCTGGTTACAGGACTAAAACAGCCTTCATCACCCTGGTGGGTGACATGTGCCAAGAGATGGACACGGGGAGTGCAACCCTGTTAATTCTTCTGGACCTCTCAGCAGCTTTTGATACCATCAATCATGGTACCCTGATGGATCGCTTGTCAGGACAGGGAGGCACTGTTCTGCTGTGGTTTTGGTCCTACTTCCAGGGTAGGCTTCAGAGTGAGGTGCTGGGGGACTACTGCTTTGTTCCTTGACCTTTGATTTATGGTATTCCCCAAGGTTCCATCTTGTCCACTATGCCTTTCAACATCTATCTATGTAAAGCCACTGGGAGAGGTAAACCAGAGATTTGGGCTGAGTTGCCACTGATATAGAGATGACACTCAGCTCTATCTTTCACAACCAGCAGATCCCAGGTAGCCTGTGAAAAAGGTAAATGGGTGCCTGGAGGCAGTTTGGAATTGATGAAGGCTAACAAACTGAAATTTAATCCCAACAAAACAGAAGTGCTGGAGGGGGGAGACTGACCCATAAAATTGGTTATCCCCTGTCCTGGATGGGGTTGCACTCCCCTCTGACATTCACAGCTTGGGGGTGCTCCTGAGCCAGGTCTCCTGTTGGATAAATGAGTGGCAGCAGTGGTCAGGAGTGCTTTTCACCAGCTCCTGCTGGTAAGCCAGCTGCTACCCTTCCTGGGCAAAAACGTTCTTGCCACTGTGGTGTATGCCCTGGTAATATCTGGATTAAATGTCTGTAATATGCTCTGCATGGGGCTGCCCTTGAAGACCATACAAAAGCTGCAGTTGGTTCAGAAGGCTGTGGTCAGAGGGTTGACTGAAGTGGGTCAAAGGGGCCATATCACTCCACTTTGTTCCATCTACACTGGCTTTCAATATGTTTCCAGGCTCAATTCAAGGTGCTTGCACTGACCTTCTGCTTTGGTTGCCACACTATCTGATGCTAGATTGGTGGTGGTTGGAGAAAGGGCTTTCTCAGTCACGGAACCAAAATTTTGGAACTCCCTTACCAGGAAGATTCATCTGCTTCCCACTATCCATTTCTTGGACATACCCCTTGACATATTGGCCATCCTTCCTGGTTTTGATGTTGCTGTGTTTTTATTGAATTATTTTATAAATTTAAATGTAGTTTTTAATTGTTCAAATGCTGTAATGTTTTTATGTGTGCCACCTTAGGGTGGAGGTAGAATAAAATAATTTAAATTAATAAACTAACTAAATAAATCTACAACCATTCTGCAGGGCCTGTAAAACAGAGCTGTTCTGCCAAGCCTTTGGTCGAGGCAACGGACACCTTATGAGAGCGCCCCCCCCCCGCCCCACTCACCCATTCTATTTACCATGCTATGCACAGATACTCTAATGTATGAACTGGTGGAAATTTGTCCACTTCCAAAAGCTAATATGTCTGAGTGCCCATAAAGGAGGTAAAGTCTCTTAAAGTATTTAAATTGGATTGTAGCCATCTGCTGATTTATATATAGAGCCTAATTTAATTTTTTTACTGTATTATGGTTTAATCTTTTAAATTGTTATAGTTATATTCTGCGAGCTGTCCTTAGCCCACTTGAGGGGTAGGGTGGGATATAAGATAAATAAATAAATAAATAAATAAATTTCCTTATAATTTATTTATTTAAAGTATAAATATCCCATTATTTCTGGTTGTCCAAGCAACTTACAACACATATGTTTAAAGACAAACAGAGAATGCATTGCACATAGAATAAAACTACTATCCAAAAAACAAAAACAATTTAAAATATATCATTTTATTGAAGTTAAAAACAAATAATTTATCTTTCAGATTAAGAACATGGTAGTACATAGTGAGTCTGAAAGATATAAAAACAGAATATTTAACATTAATATCTGGGAAAGGGCTTCTGTATTGGATGTGAATGGACAGGCAGGTTTATACAAGTAAAGGTATACTGAACCTAGGGGTTGTGAAATGTCTGGAGATTTTGGGGGTGGACCCTGTGGAGGGCAGGGTTTGGAGAGGAGATGGACCTCAGCCAGGTATACTGCTATAGAGTCCATCCTTCAAAACAGCCATTTTCTCCAGGGGAACTCGTTGTCTGGAGATCAATTCTAATAGCAGGAAATCTCCAGGTGCCACCTGGAGGTTGACAATGTCAACTGATCCGATAACTTTCTGGCATATTATTATTTTTCTTTTAAAAGGGCCATATATACACCCTTAATCTATAACAAAAAATATATACCATCCTTGAAAGTGCTATAAACTTACTAAACTAGTAGAAATTTTACTGTTAAAAATTAACATACCTAGAGACATTAACAAGTGGAGATTCTGCATACATGGAGGGAAAGCAGGTGAGTAAAAGCATCTGAGTGCAAGTTGTAAATAAATGTGTGACCTAAAAGAACAACTGAGGAAATTAGGTGCATGTTTCCTATAAATGGGAGAATTACCTGGGGAGCCCACTCACTCCACCATTCTATAGCCCCGGTCACACGGAGCATTAGCCACGCTAGAGAGACGGAAGATAGGTGGATTTTCCAGGCGCGATCTCACCGCCACATCTGGGAAGCGTAGAGCACAGCAAAAAACTAGTACCTCGGAGGTACTAGTTTCCGGAAACCAAGGGCAAGGACTGGCGTCTGATTGCGTTTCCGGTGGCATCCGGCGCCCACCCATGCCCCATTGCGAAAAGATTTTTTTTCTTCGAAGTCTCCAGGGATGCGCACAAGCACCCAATGGGGCATGCACATACTTCAGGTTAAAAACAAAATAAAACAAAACACAAGCCCGTTTGCCGCACCGCGCCACTTCTTTGGCGCGTTGTGTGATCGGCACCTCCCCCCTAACCACGGGACCTCGCCGGGACCACGAGGAGATGCCACATTGCACAGTCGCGCGTTATTTTGCTGAGGGGCAAACAGCCATGCCTCCCCCCCGCGATATCCGGCCCGTGTGACCGGGGCTTATGTATTGCTTTCAAATTATGTTTTATTTGTCCATTTGTTGTTCTGGAGTGCTGACACAGAAATTGACTAAATACTAGCATTGATCCTTCCCCTTTTCTGCAAAATTGATGTAATTAAATATTTTACCCAACCTTTCCTTTTGGCTCAAGTTGAAGCTTCCCTCTAATCTAAGAAGCCTTCCTCCAACTTAAGTGGCTCTTCCATTGGAAAAGGCACCTTAGGCTGGAGGAAGGTTCTGTGATGATGGTTGGATATATGTCAATTTATTTATTGATTAAACCATGGCAACTGAGCCGCCTCAGTGGGAGGGCGGGGTAGAAATCCAATAAATAAATAAAAATTGGACTCCCAGGCAGCAAATAATTAAAACAAGATTGGGGGAGGGGACAACTACACTGTTTTCCTCCAAGAAATTGCTCCTTATGAACTAGTTATAAACTGCTGCCTGAAAAGAAAGGCTTTAGAACTCATATGGGAAGTGGATATTGTAAGAGCCTTCCTCGGTGAGAGCATTCCACATTGCACCAGAGCAACTTCCAAAAAAGAGCAGAACCATGTGGGAACAGACTGGACAGCTTGTAGGGAGGTGGTGAACACGTGTAAAGAAATAGGAAATTATTGAAAAAACAAATGATTCAACATTATTTAAAATGCTTACAAATTAAAGAACTACACACACCCCTTTTCACTCTCATTGTCTGTATGTCTAACAAAGCCATTTTCACTGGGAAGGGAACATTCAACAGTGCCTTATCAAACCATAAAGAACTAGAATTGTGTACTCAAAATCAGAATCACCAACAATTGTCTTAAATCCAATTGATAATCTTTGGCCCCGGTCACACAGGCCGGATAAAAAGGGGGGGGGGGGGGGGAGCATGGCTGTTTGCCCTGGAACAAAGTAACACACGGCAGCCCGATCAGACGTCCTGTCGAGGTCCCGTGGTTAGACGTTAGGTGCTGATCAGACAGCTAGTCTGCAGCACGGCAAAGAAGCAGCACAGCGGGTTCACACCGGCAGTCGTGCTGCGCTGCTTCTGTGGCAAATGGGATTTTTTGTTTGTCTCACCGAAGTTTGCGCATGTGCATGATCGTTTGTGTGCATCCTGTGGGGACTTTAAAAAAAAAATCCGGTTTGCAAGGGGACATGGGCGGGTGCCAGATGCCACGGGATTCCAGCAGAAACGCGATCAGACGCCCGCCCTTGTCCCGCGTTTTTCGGAAACCAGTATACCATAAGTACTAGTTTTTACTCCGCATCTTTGGCGGGAAGCCACGAGTTAGCCACAGGAGCACTACGCTTCCCAGATGTTGCGCCTGGAAAATCCACTTATCATCCATATCTTTAGTGTGGCAAATGCTCCGTGTGAACTTTTGACTAGTAATTAATACTTTTGGGGTCCTTCTGAGAAGAACTGACTACAGCCTGGCTCTTTGCCCAAAGGCTACCAGTTGTTCACTGCATCTTAAACCATGAAGGAAATAAGGGGAAAAAATAAACCCCAAACAAATTGTTGGCTCAAAGTATCTGAGTAAGGAAAGAGGGAAAAGACCAGTGTTTGCAGTATGTGAAAACAGAAAATAGTGAAAGAGATAAATGATCATTGCGAGCTTTCCAAGAAGGCAATATAAATAATAAATGGCAAATGTAATTAATAGCATAAAAAGAGTAAAATGGGAAGCTGTTTTTGCACGAGCTGCTTGAGCAATTCCAATCAGGCAGAAGAATTTAAAGAGAGAAGGAGAATGAAAATATGATAATATCAATTCCATGGCCATATTAGAAGCAGAGAAATAATACTGTGTAATATTATTGTCCTATGGTATTATTATTAGTAGAAGAATATTTTCCTCATATGATATTTGATGATAGCACCAGGACATTGATTATGTATGACAAAAAAGAGTGTTAAATGCAGGAAGGAATCTCTCCAAATGGCAGATGGAGATTCTGGAGTGATAATGACAACCTAAATCAACAGCCAGTTATCTTGCCAGTTTCAGGCTGGTCCACTGAGGTTGCCTTGCTGTTTAGAGAAAGGGAGGATAGGATAAGACACAGACAATGCTTCTGAAACCCTATCAAGAAAGTATTTTTAACTCACTGCACAGATCTGAGTTTCAAGCAAGGATATAATACATCCCTAAAATCATTTCTGCATTTTCAGTGACTACAGAAGTGTATAAAGTTCAAAGGAGAAGCACTAAGGCAAGAACCAGCCTTTCAGCTTATTTCAGACCAGGTTGATGGGTTGAATAGACACAGATTTCCTAATTCAAGAACACCAAACCAGTTCACTAGGGTATCTTCTCACCTTTCACCTTACACCTTTGTAAATGAAGTAGAACTCAATCTATCATGAAACAAACTCAAGAAAGTACATGAGAAATGCCTGTTTATAGAACTCTTAATGATTGAGAATATTCTGCCTACCAGGGGAGTGAAACAGCTACCTAGAGTCAAAGTCAGGATTTCTGCATACTTGAGAAACTCACCAGATACACAAGAAAAGAATTTGTAAACTAATAAGAAAAAAACAATGGCTCAATGAGAATGAAGCCCGCTTTTCCCCTCCAGGATCCATGCAAAGCTGAACATCAGTTATTTTTTTTTAAATGTGGGGAGCTTAGTTTGTTGAAACTCCTAACAGGTTAAAGTACTCTGGGGAAGAGGAAATGCAGTAAAGGATACCTCAGGGTGCACAACTTCCAAATTTCATTTCCTCTAACTGGTACAGGATTCTCTTAGCTAATGCAACCTGGAGAAAATGTATAAGGATTAGAGGCAAAGCACTTCTTCTATTGGCCTCCAGGACTCTTTCAACTGCAGACTGAACAGTATTCTAACAGATTAAAAAATTCTGGAAGACATGGAGTGATTGAGGAATTTTACAGTAGCATATATAATCCCTTAATCAGGACCGGTCCCAGGGTTTTTTGCACACTAGGCGAGGCTACCTTCTGGCGCCCCCCCCCCACGCCCACTGGACTGGAATGAGAGTTCCCCAGAGTGGAATGAGAGCCCCAGAGGGTAGCAGAAGCATTCTGGACCTGGAATGAGAGGGCTCAGAGTGGAATGACATCACCTGGGGGTAGCAAGAGTGTTCTGGGAATGGAATGACAGGCCCCAGAGTGGAATGACAGCCCGTGGAAGTAGCAGGAGTGGTCTGGGACTGGAATGACAGGCTCCAGAGTGGAATGACAGCCCATGGAAGTAGCCGGAGCGGTCTGGGACTGGAATGACAGGCTCCAGAGTGGAATGACAGCCCCAGGGGGTAGCAGGAGTATTCTGTGACTAGAATGAGAGACCACAGAGTAGAATGACAGCCCCTGAGGGTAGCAGGAGTATTCTGTGACTAGAATGAGAGACCACGGAGTGGAATGACAGCCCCTGGGGGTAGCAGGAGTATTTTGTGACTAGAATGAGAGACCACGGAGTGGAATAAGAGCACCAGGGGGTAGCAGGATTGTTCTGGAGAGGCCCCAGAGTGGAATTAGAGCCCCTGGATGTAGTAGGAGTGGTCTGGGACTAGAATGACAGGACCCAGAGTGGAATGACAGCCCCTGGATGTAGTAGGAGAGGTCTGGGACCGGAATGACAGGACCCAGAGTGGAATGACAGCACCTGGGGCTAGCAGATGTTTTCTGGGACTGGAATGACAGTCCTTGGGGATAACAACAGTGTTCTGGGACTGGAATGAAAGACCACAAAGTGGAATAACAGCCCCTGGAAGTAGCAGGAGAATTTTGGGAATGGAAGGACAGGCTCCAAAGTGGATTGATAGTTCCTGGGGTTGACAGGAGTGTTCTGGGACTGGAATGAGAGTCCAAAGAGTGGAATGACAGCCCCTGGAAGTAGCAGGAATATTCTGGGGATGGAAAGACAGGCTCCAAGGTGGAATGACAGCAGCTCGGGGTAGCAGGAGTGTCCTGGGAATGGAATGACAGCCCCTAGAGTGGAATGAGTGACTTTGGGTTTAGAGGCAGTTCTGTGCAACTGGATTTGCAAACTGTAGAGTGAAACACTTTACTTTTAAATATTTCTCGAATGTGTGTAGCTTTTGTCAAATCAGCTTCATCTCAGTAATTATCCTGCCTGTCAGCTCCTTAGTTTCCTTACAAATTCATGAGGATGATGTGCGCCTCCTCCATTGTCAGTTATAAATCTTGCACTTGTCCCTCCACCTGTTTCAGTGTCCAGTTCTGCTCCCTTCCTGACCTCCATGTTCCCTTTCAGTGAGGTTGATGTGAGCCACCTCCTTCATTGTCAAGTCCACTCTGGAGCTTGTCATTCCAGTCCCAGAATACTCCTGCTGCCTCTAGAGGCTGTCATTCAAAGCTGGTGCTTGTTATTCCAGTCCCAGAGTAGTCTATTTTGGCCCAGAGACCCAATTGGAAAATCCATTCCGCATTTTCTTTGCAAATCTACTTGTACTGTAATGTATTTCAATGGAGCCCATTCCCAGAACACTCTTGCTACCCCCAGATGCTGTCATTCCACTCCGTGGTCTCTCATTCTAGTCACAGAACACTCCTGCTACCCCCAGGGGCTGTCATTCCACTCTGGGGCCTCTCATTCCAGTTCCAGAACAACATTTGACAAGCCTTTATTGGCATACATAGTTCCAGAACACTTCTCCTACCCTCTGGGGCTGTCATTCCACTCTGGGGAACTCTCATTCCAGTCTCAGAACACTTCTGTTTTCCTAGGGGCTGTAATTCAAAGCTGAGGCCTGTCATTTCAGTCCCATAGTAGTCTATTTTGGCCCAGAGACCCTAATGGAAAATCCATTCCACATTTTCTTTGCAACTCTACTTGTATTGTAATGTATTTTAATGGAGCCCATGCGAGAATTGGCATACCAATTCCAATTCCAATTGGCCTTCAAGCATCTCCCATTGTTTCCAATGGACGATCCTGTCCTTCCTTTTAGTACATCCCCAGGGAAAGGGCTTACTTGAGTTTCAGCCGGCTGCAGCGGTGTAGGCCAAACTTGTTGCCTCCAGTCCCGGGGAAGGGCAGGTGGGGCGAGGCGAGGCCAGCTCAGGGGCCGGAGGAGCCCTTTTCATCTGGGGGGTGGGGAGGCTCTCCCTCACAGCTGTGCCCAACCAACCTTAAATTCCAGGGGCTGGGGGCGCAGATTCCTTCAAAATTCACGACTGGGTGGGCAGGAGAGCAGCAGCAGGTGGCTGACGAGCGGTGTGTGCAGCACCTGTGTGAGCGGAGCAATGCACAACCGCAGGGCTGTTGTTTGTGGGTGGGGTGGGGCCCGGCCAGGCAGGCCAGCAGCAAGCGACAATGAAGGAGAAGCACTGGCTGCACAGGCACTGAGGCACACAGGCAGCCAGGCGATGAGCGGAGCGGCATGCGCAGCACACTGTGCAGGCAGGGCTTTGAGGTGAGGGAGGGAAGGGGCCGGGCGGCAGCATGGAATGCTGCCGCCCACCAGCAGGGGACACTCTAGGCAAGTACCTAAAGTTTGTCTATGATGGTCCGGCCTGCCCTTAATGTCCCATTTGTCCCTTCCCAGATTCTCCTATACCGCATGAGGAGGGAGAGAGAAAAACACTGCCCTACCTGATCTGTT
This sequence comes from Gekko japonicus, assembly GCF_001447785.1. NCBI lineage: Eukaryota > Metazoa > Chordata > Lepidosauria > Squamata > Gekkonidae > Gekko > Gekko japonicus. The sequence continues at coordinate 342,894 of NW_015172004.1, read as the reverse complement.
TTTCTCAAGTTAGGATGGATCCATTTTTGGCTATGTAACCAGAGCTACAGGGCATCTAGACTTGTGATAGATTTCTGAGGTTTAGAACCAGATATACAAAAAACTTTATACTTTATTCAGGTTTAATAGCCATAGGCTATACATCAAAGAACATTTAGGAATCAGAAATAAGAACAAAGTTGAATTTAGCTACATCAATTGTGCAAGTTTTGCTGTAATTACTTAAAAATAATCTTAACATGAATAGCTGGCTGAATATTTGAAAGCCACTTTACGAGGAATTTCTACCAGGATGTGGTAGAAATCATGACTGATCTGACCGGAGTTCACAACATCCTGCTTTCAGCACCAAGGATATCCATGGACACTTCTTATGCTTCTGTTTGTGTACTTAATAAGGAATGCAGGAAACTTTTGATACCATATTATATGACTCTATGATTTATGACACTACTACAGCCAAAGTATTAACCTTAGGTATCACTTTACGATAGTGACAGTGATAATTATCGTGGCAGTGAGAGACACTGAGCATGGAATAAAGGAAAGTGACTTCTTCATACTCCTCGTGTTGACATGCCTAAGGGAGCTGAGATCAGTTAATTATGTGAACATCTTCTGTCCAACTTAGTTTAGACAGGAAGATGGACCCCTTCCATAACTTGGCTGATCTGGCCATATGGATCTATGCCATGATAACATCAACACTAGACTACTGTAAAGCACTTTATATAGGTCCCTCTCAAAATTAGCTTGGAAACTTAAGTAAGGCCCCGGTCACACAAAGCATTTGCCCCTCTGAAGGCACGGGAGTCCCGTGGAGTATCCGGGCATGATCACACGGGAACATCTGGGAGGCGTAGCACTCCCACGGCGACCCAGTGGCAAGCCGCCGAAGCCGCGCAGTAAAAAACTAGTACACTGCATGTACTAGCAAACGCTTTGCCACGGGCCGCCTATGGATTGCGCTGGCCCACGGCTTCCTCCCCCGTCGTCTTCTTTGCTGCGGGGAAGCCACCGTCGCGTCTGATAGCATAATAGCGCATCAGAATGCGACGGCGCAAATAGCCGCACTCCCCCCCCACGTTTTCCGGCACATCTGGCCAGGGCCTAAGTACAGAATGCCACAGTTTGGTTATTATCAGGAACTAGGCAGAGCTTACATATTACACCCATTCTTCATGTACTTCATTGGCTGCCCATTACTTACTAGGTTCAAACCAAGGTCCTTTGGATCATCATATCTGCATGACCACCTCTCTTCCTATCCCTTCTTTTATCTGACAGGGCATTCTACCGGTGTCTACCTGCAAATGGGCAAGATCAACAACTGCTTGTACACATGCATTTTCTGTAGTGGCCCCCACCCTAAGGAATGCATTGTCAGAGGAAGGAACCCACACTTTTGGCTTTCCACAAACTATGGTAAACAGAAGTGTTCAGGAGGGTATTTTTATAAAGCAACTAGGATGGTATTATAATAGAATGATTCAGGGAGATGTTTCAATAAAATAAATGGACCTGTGGGCTATACTATACTACCACTATGTATTATTTGTTGTTGCATGTTTTATCTTGCTCTTACTATACCATATTTCTATTTATGTAATACCATTTCTTGCACTGTTTAACATGTTATGTTTAATAACTAATCCATGTTTCAGAATTCTGCAGTCATAGTACTGTTACACTGTTTATTAGGTGTCTTCGCAGCCTATTGATTGTACTAAATTACATTACGGAGTCTCAGTAAGAAAGGTGGGCTGTACATATATAAAATAAGGACTAAGCAAGTGTGAAAACTACTGTATCTAATATTTTATAATACAAATGCATGAAAATACATAACTGCAACTAGTAAATAATAATAAATGTCATTTGATTTCACAGGGCCTATTTCACATGCATAATAGATGGTTTTCTAATATCACAGTTGTTGTGATTATGCTGGTGTTAATGTATCCCGTAATCTTAAATTATTCACATACGTTATTAAAGGAGGAACACCAAGTTACCCTTATGTGTGATGCTGCATTAGACAATATATTAAAACATTCACATTTAGACAAATGCATAGATGGAGACCTAGTCAGACCAATTACAGCAACCAAGGAAAGGAACAGTGATTGTAACTACACCTTGACTTCCTTCAAAGTGAAGGCCACCTTCCGCTTTTAGAAACACAGCATGCCATGTAGCCTGTGGATTACAGTGAAGCTAACAGCACTGAGGTCTCTGACTGTGAACACTGGATGCTTGAGAACCTCAGAGAAAGATGTATCATTGGTTAGTAGAAAATCACAGCATGCAAAGATGGGATAAAAGTCAACGGAAAAAAGAGACTGATAAAAGAAAAAGGGTCAACATTTGGTTTATTTTCAAGATCTTATTTTGGTATAAGTCACACTGAGTGTCATAAAATTCACTGTGTGCTAGAATATGAATTTAAATCTTTCAGATAATAAAATATCACACTCCTGTATTCAGTGAACACTTCTGTGGTTTTAATGACTGTTTTCATAACGGTGGATCCTAACTTATTTTTTGGCTCTCAGAAGCCTCTTTTGTGGAAAACAGTTTTGACCAAGTGTGTTTCTTAATAGATTATTTGCCCCAAGTTTGATGCTGTAGGGAAGTGGGTTTTTTCCTGCTTCCCCACAGCATCATGGTGCATTTGTGCACGCAAAGGGTTTCCCTTGCTTTTCTCCAAACTTTCTCAAACGTGCTTTGCTCCAAAGTTTTTGGAAAGATTGCAGCAAAGCTTGGGTGGCTGTTATAGAGATGGAATAGTCCAGATTTTCCTGGTCCCTTTCACAGAGCAGCCATTCAAATCCATTCCAAAATGCCAATGCAAGTAGTCATTGTGGACATTTACAAGCTGGGGAAAAAAAGAATTCTATTTGACTACTTACATTGGTGTTTTTGGAATGGATTTGAATGGTTATTCAGAGTAATACACTGTTAATATACTGCCCCCAGTCAGCGTTATCTGTAGTTTAGTAAAACTGCTCTGTATCTTTAAGACTTGTGCACCTGGGAATTGGAGTCCACAGTTAGGGGTTCCAGAAGCTTCCCTCTGATTGGCTCATTAAGAGTAATTTCCTGAGCTCAGAAGCACAAAGATAGGATTTTATTGTTCTTTTCCGTTTTCTTTGTTCATCAACCCTTACTGCCAGGAGAGGGGAAACCCATCTCTTTCTCACTGTCCTGTCCAGTGCGAGGTATGGCTAAGCCAGTGCTTTCTAGGTGTGAGCCAACACACGACCACTGAAGAAAGCTTAAATCATCTTTATTCAACTTCACACGCATTCAGAACATCATTTACTCACAATAGCTGGGTGGAAAGTTACATCTTGTGATCTAGGTTAGTTCACTAGCTGTGGTGAGAAAGAGATGGGCTTCCCCTCTCCTGGCAGTAAGGGTTGATGAACAAAGAAAACTGAAAAGAGCAATAAAATCCTATCTTTGCACCTCTGAGCTCAGGAAATTACTCTTAATGAGCCAATCAGAGGGAAGCTTCTGGGACCCCTAACTGTGGACTCGAATTCCCAGGTGCACAAGTCTTAAAGATACAGAGCAGTTTTACTAAACTACAGATAACACTGACTGGGGGCAGCATAGTTAATATAAGAATGTTTTGAACTAAGTGTCAAGTGTATTTGGGTACAGTGTTACAATTTTTCATTGTGTTTTACAACCTTCTTTGCTGTACTTCCATTTATTTGTTCTAGACCTTTAATTATGAGTAACTGGAAATAATGTTTTGCCTTTCCTGATGCAGACGTTGTAAAAATAATGTCTAGTATACCACCAATGTTGAATGATGCATCTAATGCCAATAATAATGATTTAAGCTCTTTGAATACATTGTACAAGAGGAAAACCAGAATGGAACTTCATGCTAGATGGCACTTAAAATCAAAGCTTAAAATTAAGCTGGTGCTTAAAATAAAAAAGGTGGCAGAGCAGTTTTTAAACTGAATATTGGGGAAAGCCGACAGGAGAGGAAGTCTCTGGTTCGGGATGGCTCATCTCAAAGAAATGAAGGGGTAGCTGTTCTACAAGGAAATGGATTAGAATTGTCCACTGAGACTGTGGCTAATGATATGGATTGCCTGGCAAGGTCTTGAGGCAGCAAGAGGAAGGTTGCGGGCTTAACATGCATGGGAAATTATAGATATTTATATGCAAATGCTAGAAGTGTCTGAGGTAAAATCAGGGAGTTGGAATACTTAGTGTTGGGGTGGGGGGGATAGACATTGTGAGTATTTCAGAAACTTGGTGGGATGAGGAAAATCAGTGGGATATAGTGATTCCTGGTTATAAATGATATCAGAAGGATGGGGGGGAAGGGTTGGAGGTGGGGTGGCTCTGTATGTCAGAGAGGGTATACAGTCCAGTAAGATTAAGAGGGTAAGAGAGTTGGATTCGCTTCTGGAAATGCTATGGGTCGAAACAGCCCTCCTTGTGTAGGTTTTAGACATAAGAGCAGTATTAGAAGAAGAAGAGAAGAAGAGATTGGATTTATACTCCGCCTTTCACTACCCAAAGGTGTCTCAGAGCAGCTTACAAACTCCTTTCCCTTCCCCTCCCCACAACAGACACCCTGTGAGGTAGGTGGGGCTGAGAGAACTCTTGACAGAAACTGCTCTTTTTCAAGAACAGCTGTGCCAGAGTTATGGCTTGCCCAAGGTCATCCAGCCAGGTCCAAGTGGAGGAGTGGGGAATCAAACCCGGTTCTCCCGGATTAGAGTCCATGCACTTAACCACTACACCAAACTGGCTCTCATTAGAATATTAGAGTTAGAACTGTATGATCTAATTATGTGAGTACTATCAAAAAGGAATTGACATCTATTGGACATTTTAAATGTGGGAAATGTAATTGTTGTGGACTAGCTGTAGAAGGATCTGATTTTCAATTAACAGGTAACCCAAAAAATCACACTTCAACATTTTTTGACATGTGCTACAGCTAATGTTGTGTATCTCATCATATGTCGGTGTTCAAAATTATATATTGGCAGTAAAATCAGATGAGTTAAAATTTGTATTTTGGAACATTCCTCAAGACTCAGGAACAAAAATTTAGAAGCCCCTTTGACTCAGCACTTTCTGAAAGAAGGTCATGGTGATGATGAGTTTAAAAGTCTAGTATTACATACAGTAAATGAGACAAGAAACATAGATATGCATAAAACGTTATTAAAAATTGAAGCTAGATGAATATATCACTTAAATACCTTAGAACCACTTGGATTGAATTCTGCCTTAGATCTTAGCTGCTTTTTGTGAAATGATCCTGTAAAAAATCTTGTGTGCACTACAATGAGAATACTTTATAAATCTAGTTTATATTATAGTAAGTATGATTTTATAAACTATTCTATAAATTACAAAATGTATTTAAAAATATTTTCCCCCTTGATGTTGGCTGTATAATGATTTTTGTAGCAAATGATTTGATGACCATGGTATATGTGTCAGGTTCTTTAAGATAGATTAGACGAAATCATCACCTGGAACTAATTAATGAGAGGAGTAGAGTTAAAATATGTAGATAAGAACAGGGCCATATGTAGATAAGAACAGTGCAATAGAATTCTACAAATGAATTTGACAAGATTGGTTGTGAGTATGACAAGTTGTTTATTGTATTCAAATTGGTGAGTTTCTCTCTTCTCTTACTTTAGATTTTAAGAAGTATTGTTATGTTTCAGTGACTGCCAGGTTTGTCTTGAAAAAGGACAGAAATGGAGATCTTTAGTTGGCCCATTGGAAGCCTTGACAGCTGCTACGCTTGAACTAAACATACATGAGAAGAAACTGATAAGGAAATAGTTAGAACTGAATTCCAGAGTACAGAGATCAGTTATCTCGGAGAAAATGGCTGCTTTGGATTGTAGATTCTATGGCATTAAACTGCACTGAGATTCCAAACCCTGCCCTCCTCAGGTTCCATTCCTAAATCTGCAGAAATTTCCCAGCCCAGAGTTGGAAGCTCTACAAATGCCTCATGACCCATTTACCTGCTGTGGCCTGCATCTCACTCCCATTCTGCATTTTATGCATCAGGTACACTAATGGGGTTAGTGGGAAGAAATACTGATCTGGTTTGCTATCAAGGAAAAAAATCACACCAGACAGAATACCTAACCTAAATCAAAAAGCAGCTAAAAAATAGAGTTTTCATTGTAGATCTGAATTGTAGGGTATCTTTGTTAAGACTGGGTTTGTGGCAAAAAAATCCCTTTTAAAATAAGTATATTGAAGATTTACTATCTGGGGATTTTATTTTTTTAAAGTTATGTCCAATAATCTAAAGACTACTCTAATCAATGGGAATTGTCCAACAATTTGGAGCTAGTCCTTAGGGACATTACTATGTGATCATTATATTTGCATATCTCTGAGCAATATCAGAATAGCACTCACAGTTACAAAGCAACTGCACTGTTTGATAAGTTGGCATAGCCTTAGGTATATTTTCAGGCACATACATAACTTAAATGATAATTGACTAGGGAAAAGACCCTATTTGGAGAAATCTAATGACCAATTTAGAAGACTCAAACTTTCAAGCACTTCCTCCCCCCACACACACTTCAGTGCACATGGGGTGAAAGGCTAAAACCAGATTATTTGCCTTCATGGGAGATGGTTTATAAGATTCTAACACAATTCCGTGGGCCTTTCACAGATCCAGACACATTTGCATTGAATAGGAAGAAATCCTTTAAATACTTTTAACAATCTAATTTACCACCTGCTGTATTCTTCTAATGAACCATCCATCAAATGTGTATAGATATGATTGATAGTAGTCAGTTCTATACTTTTCTAATTGTCCCTTTAGAGAAAGGGAGTTGTTGGCTATACCATACTGTGGAAGACGGTGACACTCAAGGTATTTCTGTGTTCAAATCCAACACAATGTTTTAAGCCAGGACTACAGGTATATCCTCATTTACAAGGCTTGCCACATTTCCAGGTGGGTCTTAAAAGAATGACAGCAAAGTCAGTGGGTTCCACACAGTGGTCATTTCCTGCAGGAGCGCACAGGAGCGGAGCTCCGGCAGTAAAGAGCCCAGGGGGTGGGCACATGCAACAAGCCACACTCCCAGCAGCCCTCAGTCAGAGCAAGAAGCAGCCAGGTAAGTTGCAGAGCTCCCCCTGGCCCCCCGGTCCAAGACAGTCCAGTAGCACCTTTAAGACCAAGTTTTATTCCGGTACAAGCGCTCCCTCCTCTGCAAGGACAGATCTGCATGTTCCCCCCTCGTCCCCAATAGCTAGCAATCCAAAACAGTCCACTGGAGCCTGAGCGGTGGGTGTTGCCTTCTGACACACTTCCGGTGATATCAGGGGGTGTGGCATATGCAAATAAGTTATGATAATGAGTTATGCTAATGAGCTCCTGCACCTCTTTTTCTACGAAATGACCCCTGGTTCCACATAACTAGCAGAAATAACTCTGATACCAAGTCTCATTCTGTTTTTGTATTTTAGCATCTATGAACTGTTGGCATCAGTTTTCAAGTACTGAAACAAAATTATTAGAACAAGTCTTTAAAGCTCATGCAAATAAATAGCTTTATAAAGTTTGCAGAGCCTAGCTGGAGTTGGTGTCTTCTGGAGTTCCTCTGACCATTATGGTTGCTAATCTCCAGGTGGGGCCTGGATTTCTCCCAGAATTACAACTGATCTCCAGAGTACAGTGATGAGTTCCGTTGGGGGAAAGCTCAGCTTTGGAGGTTTGGATTTTATGGCACCAAATCTCTGCTGAACTCCCTCCCCTGACCAACCTCCACCCCAAAATCTGCAGCAGTAGCATCGCCGCCGCCTCCCTCCTCCTCCTCCTCCCTCCCCCAAACTACAGTTCACAAACCTATTGGCAATGCATTCCACAAGGAAAGAGAAATAATTATTTTACCAAGGGCTGCACTTGTTGGACTGTTTGGATCATAAGGGAAATTGTATGGAAGACCTGAGTTAGTGAGGGCCTAGGTAGAGACAGGCGATTCCCTGGGGATTTAAATAAGCACTTGAACTTAATCCAGAAACGAAGTGGCAACTAGCACAATTTTTCAAGACTTGCCATGTTATATGCGCACCACCAACAGGCATGCTGCCACTTTCTGCTCCTACTTATGTTTCTGGATTACCTTCAAGGACTGCCCTGAAGGCACTAGTCCAATCTGGAAGCACAGATCTCAGTGACAAGAAGCAAAAGGAGAGAAAGTTTCTGTATCAGATGCAATTGAAAGAAAGTCCTGCTGGCAACAGCACCAACCTGCTCCTCCAAGGTAAGACTGGATCCAAGACAACTTCTGAACTCTTGATGTAAAAATTGACAACTGTACTCCATCTATTCTGGGCAAATCAGTTCCCTCCAAAGCATCCGCTTTATTAGCAAATATTACCTCTCTATTCTCTGGATTTGGTTTCAGCCTGTTTGCCCTCATCTACTTGGCCACAGAATATGGACATTGTTCAGCCATGTTGAATATTGTGTCAGAAATGTATAGCTGGGTGCTATCATCAGCTTATTGGCAACACCCAACTCCAACATCTTATTTAATGGTCTCATACAAATATTGAAGAACATATATGACAAAATTCCACAGATTCATTTTCAGGCTTCAGAATCCAGAAATGTATACGATTAATAAGAGGAATTAGGTATAAGATTGATATGAAGAATTATACTGAATTATAATGAATACTTTTGTTAACCAATAACTTCCTTAAGTTACTTCTCCAGGCACCCTGCCAAATTCACATTCGGTAGATAAAACAGTTTTTTGTCATCCTCCCCCCCCCCATCACTTAAATACAGCATCAGTGGTAGGCTCTTAAAATACAACCAGGAGCCTGGGGGAATCTTGAGTGGCAGATCTAGGTGGGTGGAGTTCTTCTTTCAGGGCTATCAGTCACTGTCATTTTTTTTTTTAACCCAGAACATTTCCTATTCTAAAAATAAACCCTGGCTATGGTTCAATTTTAAGCAGGAACTGAAAACTACATTTATGCAGCAAAAGACCGTTCACCATAAAGAAAAAGTGTGAGAAAAGAGGTGCTAATGAAATGACGGCAAGATCAGCAGCCATGACCTTTTTAAAAAACACAGAAGAATGAGCACACACTGGACTTGACAACAGCACCGCAAGCACATGTTGATGTGTCATCAGCTCCTTTCAATTATGCAAGATACTCTGTTTCTCTTGGATGATGCCAGCAAGTATCCTTGTTCCACTCCCTGGCTAATGGGATCTCTTAAGATTAATGCTACTTACACAGCAGACTAGGGCTCTTGCTATACTGTGTTTACAGTTATGGAGATTAAGTCAGTTCTGCTTTCCAAATTAAACAAAATTGCCTGAAGCAGACAAAACTTAATACCACTAGCCTATACTAGTGGAGAGATCAGGGCAGCATCATACAGATTATATTTGCTACCAAACTTTTTTTTTTTTTTTTTTTTAAAATAAGGCATACACACAGCAAATGTAGAATTTTTTTTGGTATATTATGCATGTTCATGCAGTAAACGAACTACTTCAAAACAAGACATGTATTAAAATCTCACAAGTGTTTTAGGACAATATTTCAGTTAAATGTTATCTGTATAACTGAGATCATTTCTTGGCTTGCTTACACAAAGAGAAACAGCATCATGTGCCACTGGCTGTCAAGAAAAATTATATATACCAATAAATCTAGCACTTTATAAAGGTGACTAAAATGTTGGAAATGACAGGTTATTGGTACATGTTAATAACCTATTCAGATCCTTTGGCAATTACACTTTTTTTCTTTGTTTCCATGAATCACCAGTAAGCATAATGATTCACCAAGACAGATTGAAAATGTCTCAAAGAAGCCTAGATGACATTTTTTTTTACTCAGTCTAAAGTTTAAAGATTTACCTTCAATAAAATGTTCAATTTCTTCTTACATTCCCTGATTTACATACCAGTTTTCCATAATGCACTCACTCACTTTAGCTACTGAACAGTGGCACCTTTAAAACAACAAAGTTTTATTCTAGGTATAAGCTTTTGTGTGCATGCACACGTCTTCAGATATCTGAAAAAGTGTTCATGCACACAAAAGCTTACACCTAGAATAAAATCTGCCGCATCAGACCAAGATGCGTACCCACCTGAATCACTTTAGCTACAGTCAGGTAACACCAACAAAATCAGTTTCTATAAAGTGTTTGTTTGTTTGTTGTTGTTTTGTTTGGTTGGTTGTTTCTCCTGATGGGAATGGGATTGGTTTTTTCTCAGGCTCTTCTACTCCACTGTCCTCTGACTTTAGGGATGCCAGCCTCCAGGTGGGACTTGGGGATCCCCTGAAATTACAGCTCATTCCCAGGCTACAGAGATCAGTGCCCCTGGAGAAAATGGATGTTTTGGAGGGTGGACTCTATGGCCCTGTACCCCACTGAGGTCCTGTCCTCCCCACACTCCATCCCCAAATTTTCAGGAGTTTCCCAACCTGCATCCAGCTACCCAACCCCCCATCCCCTGCCGGTGGCTAGTGGGGACCTGGCAATTTATCTGACCCTCAAGTCAGACTGAACATTTCTTGGCTTAGTCATCTCAGAAATAATCCACAGTTTCTTAACTTGTCTGTTCAGATGTCACACTGACCTACTGTTCTTTTCAAACTAGTAGGTCTTCAGTTTCAACACCATATGCATGTACAGAAGGAAAAGGGAGATGGGGAATGACCTGAGAATAAAGCAGACTGGTTTTAATCACAAACCAGAGTTTGTTCATAATGTCTAAATACTCTATAACACTCTCTCACACACATGCACACACAAATGGGTTGAATCCAATACAAAATTTCTGCTTGCACAAAATGAAAAAAACACAACCTTGCAATAATCATTTATGCTAAGAAAAACTTACTGCATCCCAGCTTGTGATTCCATTTGCACAAGATACTGTACAACCAATCCCAGGTTTTCAGAAAGTGAATCTAGTAGCTTCCTCAGTCTCATTATGGCTCCCCAATGGACAATGTGGAAGATGTGGAAGATTATTACCCTTTTTGAGATCATTTGTGGATAAAATCCCTTCTGCAGGTGGAAATATACTAAGTAGATTTCTTATTCTGTTTGCACATTGCTGGAATCAACCCAGTGTCTTTAAATGACACTCAAGACTGAGATGCTGTTTGACATTCACAATGCTGATCAAAGAAAATTATTAGGTCTATAGATAAGTGCAGGCGTCCTCTGTAGTATGTAGTGCCTTTGTTCAGCTTTGTCTGGTGTGCCGGCTATAGCTCTTTCTTAAAAAATAGGATTTGGTCTCAGATACTCACATTCTGATCAGGTCTAGATTAGACTACCACAACACACTCTAAGTGATAGCGCCTAAAAATACTGTCCCAAAACTTCCCAATGCAGCTTCCCACAAGACTTTAGGTCAGGGGTGTCAAACATGTGGACTCCTCTGTTCACAGGTACAAATTATTAGGAACCAGGTACTCTGGCATTGTGCTGGCACACAAAATAACTTCTGGCAAAAACCTGGAAGTGATCAGGCAAACACTCTAGGCAGTCTGACTTCCCTTTTTTTTTAACTGTAAGTGATGTCATGAACTGGAAAAAAGGGGGGGAGGGAAAAACTCAACCCAAGATAACACTGCTGACCATATATATTATAAAAATACAAAATTTATTAGGGTGTACAAACATTAAAATATATTCGGGTTAAAAAGATTTTCAAGTATCAGACTAATAAAAATATATCAAATATTAATACACATGATGGGTCAACACTTTCCAACTAAGGACCAAACGCATTTCGGCCTCAAAGGGCCTTCCTCAGTGGTCACGATACAACATTTTATAGACACACATTCAAACAAATGTATACAGGTTCTTTAGTATACTTATTTTAAGACCAGATGTTTTATCCTTATATGTTTGCAATTGTGTTGCTGGTATTAATGATGGGCCACAGGTATGGCCATATTCATTCCAATTATTCTGGTACTGAGATTTCAAAAGTCTGAATGTGTGTCATTCCATCAAGGTAAGGATTCTGTTCATGAACTGGTACAGCCCCCCATTTTCTCCCATTCCCTTCCACTTGTGGCATCCTTGGAAGTGGCAGGGAAAAAGTATAAACAGTGGGAGGCCTCCTTGGCCCCATCCTCATACGATGAACACCATGTCCAGGTAGGGTGATATGACAATAGGCCAGGGATGTTAAACATTTTATTTTATTTATTTTATTTGTATCCCGCCGTCCTGGCCAAATATAAGGCCCGGGGGCCAGAACCAGCCCGTCCAGGGCTCTTACCCAGCCCACAAGCAATGGGTATGTATGGAAATGTAAGGTACTCCCCATTTTATGGTATCCATTGGGAAAAACCTAGTCTTGTATATGATTAAATACATTTATTGGGGCTTTTATGGGTTCCTTGGTAAATCAATTTCTTTCACTGCACACATACTCATGGAGCAACACAGCACTATTTAACAATCCTACCTCAGGGCGGGAAACTGGGCAGGGTTGCCTTCTGGTATCTCCAAGCCAGTGACTTGATAATGATGTAGAGAAGAGCTTGGATGTTCTGATTGATTTAAATTTGGACACCAGATTCAGCTGGTGTTGGAGAGCTCTGAGAAACATTCAATCTGTCTTTCTCGTTAACTATCGGGAGAGATGGCCAATTACCTCCATATTTAGTCCTGTAAAAACTAACATAATGTGGAGTGTGATTAAATTTTGCTTTCCCCATCTTCTAGAATGATTGGATTTGACCTGAGTTATTGGAAAGGTTAATATTGATGCTGCTAATGAAAACATTTAGTTTCATGACTCCTAGTATTTCACTTGCTCCTACTTGGTCTCTATGTCAGTCTCTTTCCCCTTTGTTTATGTTTGTAACCACAGTGGGAATTTTGACAAGTTCAGTTTGTTGCTTCAAGTTTGTGTTCAACTTAAATGAGTGCATAAAATAAATATACAGCAACAACACCTCATCAAACTAATGAAAGTGCTTCACATTTTTAATTCTGTATCCATAGCAAAAATGCATTTCCCTTTCTCAAGTTGGAAGGGCTGAACCAAAGTAACCCTAAGAACAGTTACACACTTCTATTGAAGCCTAGGGAAAAGCCTAGGGAAAAGTCAGCTGCACAGCAGGGGGTTGAAGAGAATGGTTTGATGGCTGCTGGGCCAAGATTGGCAGCAATAGTTCCCCAGAAGCAAATGGCTGGTTTGGAGGGTGGAGTCTATGGCACTGTACCTGTCTGAGGTCCCCCTCTCCGGGCTCCACTCCTCAAATCTCCAGGAATTACCATACCTGAAGCTGGCAACTTTATCTCCTCCCCTCTCAGCAGCCTCTTTCTAGGCAAAAATCTGTCTTTCTCATTATCGGGGGAGCAAAGCAGCTTACTTCATTCTCTTCGGCTTTGCGATCTGCACAACAACACTGTAAGGTAGGTTTGGCAGAAAGTCTGTGGCTGCTCCGAAATCACCCAGGCAGCTTCCATAGGCAGCCAGGGCTAGTGATGCCATGCCAGTCTGGAGGCATGAAGTCACCCTGAGAGTGCTTGCAGGCCTAGGGTTGCCATTGCCAACAAAGACAAATTGATGCAAAGGAGGATTGAAGTGTCTCCATATCTGTATTTTGCCTTAAATTGGTTTTGATGCCAGCAGAGTGAGAAAATGCCAGAGGCTCTGGGTGGGTGCCCCATCGTAAATGCACCAAACAATTCCTAAAGATTTTCCAAAACACAAAATTGCAACACTTTGAATTAGCACCAGAGCTTTAAGAGCTCTCCAGCTGTCACCTGGAGACTGGCAACAGCTTGTTTGGAGGGTGGGGAGTATGGCATTGTATCTGTCTGAGGTCCCCCTCTTCCTCCTCCTCCTCTGACCCCACCCTCAGCAGGCTTCATCCCCAAAATATCCTGGAAGTTTCCAATTTGGAGTTGGCAACCCTATGTCCTTTCCAGGCAACCATCAGCCTACCGTTATCTGCTTGTCTGTCTTCAGGTTTACATTCCCCTCGCCCAGCCTCAGAAAGGGCAGTCTTTCCCTGCAGTGGGAACCAAAGCAGCTGACATCATTCTCCTCTCCCTCATATGATCCACACAACTACTCTATGAGGTATGTTAAGGTTGAAAGTGTGTGAATGGTCCATAATTCCCCAGGCTGCTTTTAAAACATGAACCTGGGACCTGCACACCATCCTCTGAAGCGCTCTCTGTGGCAGTAATGGGGTGACTGCTGGCACCTTTTCCTATCATTTTTTGCCTTGTGGTATTCTGCTTGTGGTGTGATCTGTTGTCTTTGTGGTGTGGCATGATTGTGTTATTGGGTTTGTTTCTTTTGAAGGGGAAGTGATGTGTTCTGAGTGAGGACATATTTTACCTCAGAATACAGTAGGGTGGGGAGTATGGCATTGTATCTGTTTATGCAACTGAAAATTCCAACTGCCTTGGCCGGGGGGGGGGAGAGTTTGAGGTGTGGAATGGAGTGAAGTCCAATCAGCTTCCATATGCAAAAGACCTTGAAATGCTGGGCGGGACTGCACAAAGCAGCCAGTCAACCCAGCCAGCGTCTTCTGACTGACAGTTCTTCCGGCCAAACACTAAAGGGGCCAAATTTAGAACGTTCAATATAGAACGTTGCTATTCAATTATAATAAGGGAGAGATATCTCTGGTACCTGGCATTACATTTAATGTCACACATGGCCACGCTCAACAAAGTGACATTTATGCCAAATCCAGCCCTCGTAACAAAAGGCAGTCCCTTAAGTATGCTGGTCCTAGGCCTTATTGGACTTCATAGGTCAAAATCTGTATCCTGAATTGGGACCAGAAATGAGCAGTCAGCTAATAAAAATATGCTGCCTGTTAGTCCATAACTGTTTGTTGTTGCATTCTGAATTACCTGAAGTTTCCAAAAAGTCTTCAGGAGCAGCACAAAACAGATTGCATTACAGTAATCCAACCTGAAGTTGACAAAAAATATGCATAACTATGTCATGTCACATACATGTTTTCTTGAGAGCTCAGATGATCTACCAAAGCCTTTTTTTCTTTATGCCCCACCCAGAGACAGAACATTTTCTGTTGCAGTTTCTGATACAGGGAATGTTCTTCTCAAAACTATTTGCTTGGCACTTGACATTTTTGTCTTTTCATGCACCAGAATAAAACATTTTCATTATCCAGAAATGTGGCTGATTTTGTTGAGTTGCTCAGTTGTTACTGTGGTATTATTCTCCTTTTCCCACCTCTGTCTGTTTCATTGGCTTTTGCTGCTGAGCCCCGCCCTCCCCTTTCTACAAGACTTTAGGTCAGGGGTGTCAAACATGTGGCCCGTGGGCTGGATCAGGCCCCCGGAGGGCTTCTATCAGGCCCACAGTGGAACTGCCTGTCTCCTGCTTCTTCTTCCAGTTCTGCTGCTGCATCATAGCTTGCTTTGCCAGATTCTCTCGATTCCTCAAGGAGAGAGAGATAGGCAAGCTTCTTTTCCCTGCAATGGCTGAGGCTCCTCCTCCTCCTACTCTCAGGGGGAGAGAGGGAAGAAGCCAGAGCTTGCTTCCTGGCCAGGCTGCCTCAATCGCACAGGAAACAAAAGCAAGCCTTCCTTCTCCTCCATTGGCTGAGGCTCCTCCCTGAAGGGAGGGAGGGAAGGAGGGAGAGCTTGCTTTGCTTGGGCCCCTGCCACACGGCAGGGGAAAAGCCTTTTAAGGCGCGGCTTTTAAAAGCCGCACCAACGTTGAGGCGCTGCGGCGGGATCCCACGGATCCCCTGGCCGCGGCGCCTTTTCTCCCCGGCGCGATCAAACGCCGGGGAGAAAACACGGCCCGAACGGGAGCCGGCCGAACTGCGCATGTCCAGGCATGCGCAGTTCGGATCCGGGCCGGGGTTGAGCCGGCGCAAGGAAGTGCCAGCGATCAAACGCCCCGGTTGCCGCGCCACTTCCCTTTAAACCACCTAGATAGGTGGTTTAGTTTGGCGCGGCTTATCCCGGGAAAGGGACAGTTCGGCCACGGAAGCAAGACGCTTCCCAGATGTGGTGGTGTGATCGCGCCGGTTTGATCCGGCCCCGAACTGTCCCGCTCCCGGACCAAATAGCCGCGTGTGAACGGGACCTTGGTTGCCTTAATCACACAGGAGAAATACAAAGCACCTTTATGACCAATAGAGTTTTATTCAAGGTATGACCTTTTGTGTGCCTTACTACAGTGTGTGTGTTTTGTTAGGCTCGTTATGCTGTGGCTCTCCTGGGTGCAACTGGGTTTCCCTCCCCCTTTTCACTGTATTTACACCCTCATGACCCAGTCTTTCTCAGTAGGAAAGCAATGTGAACTATTTAGATGAAGAATAATAAGCCAGTGAGATGCATTAGGCTGAGAGTGTGTGTCCAAACCAAGTTCACCTAGCACATTTCCTTTGAGAATTTTGAACTTGGACTTCCCAGACTGCTGAGGAAGACTATAGTTTTGTAGACAAACACAAGTCAAGTCAAGTTTATTAATACGGTCAAGCGACCAGCCAATAGAACGATTCCAAGAATAATAATAAAATACACATAGCCCTCAGTCTGTGTCATGGTGCCTTCTCATGTTCTTGACCAGCACACAATGCAATTTATGTGCAAAAGTTCACAATGCCAGCCATTTTATGTTTTCCCCTGTATCCTAGGCTCAGAACTCTGAGCATGAGATTTCTGTAGTGAATGTCAATAAATCAAAAGTAGGTTTGCAGCTTACAGATACACACTTGAACAGCATACTCAAGATTGCAAAAGCACAGATATTTTGAGGCAATAATTCAGAGCAAGAGGTGTCAGACACTGTTAAATAAACAAAATATTGCAAGAGTGCTAATGTTTTAAGCATGTTTTTATTTTAAGTTAAAACAAATTTTGTGTTTGTGTCCTTTATAAAGTTTATATCTCTGCTACCTGGCACTACATTTTATGACACACATGGCTCAGCCCAACATGGTCTCATTTATACCAGATTTGGCCCTCATAACAAATGAGTTCGACACCCCTACTTTAGGTGTTTCATTTTTAAAAATGTGTTTTTGCCTTTTATCTTATTGTTAGTCACACCAGGAAATTACGTCTGGGGGGTTGCTTGAAAATTCTTCAAATGAATAGTTTATTGATGGGATAGAATCTGTTTTCTATTATCCATTCCATCTTGGGAGAAGAAACATGATTTTATAATTACCAGGAAATTCATAATTTCCATTTTATTACCTGGACATTTTATTTTTTTAGTATTTCAAAATGTTTGTGGGCAGAGGGGGAATGAAGGATGTAGCAGGCTCTCTGGAGATAATTTCAAGCATTATGTCTTAGTGACTTGTCTAATTTTAAAGTGAAACTTGAGAAGGTATACAGTGAGGTCCTTTAGAAAGACACAGTGAAATTTATATAGGCACTAAATATGGTCAATCACCCTGCCAGGTGGAAACTTGTTAAATCAGCTCTGCAACATCTTCTGCTAGACTTATGCAAGTAGAATAGTGAAATCCTACATCAAGAGCCTGTATTTTTTCTTGCTGCTAAGCTGGCATGACAATTGTCTCTTCAGACTGTCATGAAAGACTATACTGGTGAAAAGAAATGAAGGAAAGGAAATTAAATGATAAAATGCCCAGAGCAAAATCGTATACCTCTTATGATGTATTCCTACTTGCAATGTTGCAAATTTTAATTAGCCTAGAATGAAAATGAACAGTATGTAAAGATGTGTTTACAGCAGTTCCTAGTTATAGTCATAGGGATTTAGATCACTCACTTTAGAAAAGACTTACAAAATATTTCAAGCCAATAAAAAGTCTTTTGTTGTATGTTCTCCTTCCAGTTTTCCTGAATTATACACCACAGATCAGCTAAGTTGCAATGAAATCAGCTACATGCTTTCAAGGTTATTCATATTTATTTACTTCTTACCTAATTAAATTTTACAAGATGGTTCACAACATAAATATTAACTATATTATTAATAAAGTTAATAGTAACTAACTATAATGAAAATAACAAAGGCAACAGCACAGAAGCCAACTTGTCAGAAAGCAATAACATGTCCCAACAACCAGCCCTGCCTCTTGTTTCCCATCACCACTTGGTAAAACCATAGAGTCTTCATGATTCCTAGAAAGGACTGGATCACTCCCAGAAACAGTTGACAGCCACCATCACCCCATTACTTCTCCTGATTGCCATGCTGGCTCAGTAGTTGGTTGCTGTTAAGAAGATGACCAGCCACCAAGGACAAGCTTCATTCTAACAATGAAAAGAGGGAACCATTCAAAGCTATTATAAGCTATTCAGTTCAAGGCCTGATTTATATCGGACACAGAACATATAAAGACAATCTTATACAAGCAAGAGTTCACTGTGAATTGCATCATGTTTAAACCAGGTCAGCTCACCCTATGTATGCCACAGCAGGCATACATAGCCCAGAATTATGCAATGCTGGTGACCTTATTTAAACAAGACCCATGTGGTATGACACATATGGCCTAAGTGACAAAGGACCTGTCAGTGAGATGCTCACGAACTCCTTTTTTGATATGTTTGCTCACTTAACCATTCCTTTAGGATCATTCAAAATTTATTCTGCGCACAGTATTTGGGGACAGGAATAACAGAACTGCTCTTTTTGCAAATTTCTAATGAAACTTTTCCTTTTTTATTTTGAAGCAACTTGTTACAGAAGGTATAAAGGAGTCCGTGCAGAGTGTTGCCCAAGCTGAGATGATGTTGCATTTATGGTATATCTATAAAGTCACTGGAGACAAGAAATGTAATACACTGGAGACAAGAAATATAGTAACTTACACTTCCATCCTATACAGGATTCCCTAGTGAACTTTTACAACGGACAATATAAAATCAGCATACAATCATTATTTAAAAAAACTGTCATTTTTTAACAGTCCTTTTAAAAAGTTCTAATTCCAATAGCTGGCAAAACACTAAGGAAAGGAATATTCCAGAATGGCACCACTCAACTCTTTCCTGGAACAACTCACATACCTCAAATGGTGGACAAACACCAAGAAGTATCCCTGATAATGACATTAGTTTAGCAGTAAGTCCATGTGGGACAAGACAGCTCTTAAGCTGTCAGTTTGGTGTAGTGCCAGTTTGGTGTAGTGGTTAAGTGTGTGGACTCTAATCTGGGAGAACCGGGTTTGATTTCCCACTCCTCCACTTGCACCTGGCTGGATGACCTTGGGCAAGCCATAACTCTGGCACAGCTGTTCTTGAAAAAGAGCAGTTTCTGTCAAGAGTTCTCTCAGCCCCACCTACCTCACAGGGTGTCTGTTGTGGGTAGGGGAAGGGGAAGGAGTTTGTAAGCCGCTCTGAGACACCTTTGGGTAGTGAAGGGCAGGGTATAAATCCAATCTCTTCTCTTCTTCTTCTTAAGATATTTTGGTCCTATTCAGCAAAGGACCTTAAATATCAAAAAGCAACAAGTTGCCTCAAATAAGGCATTGTAGCTAGCTGTCAGGTTCCACAGCAAGTAACTCTTCACACACGTTTCCTAAGAAGCGTTATGCTTTATTAGTGTACAAGACTGGCACCATGTTCACAGGATTATTGTTAGGAATAACTAGAAGGTGGGAACATCCCAATACATATAGCTGGGCAATGCAATTAGCTAAGCAAATGAACTTTGGGTACGTGCGCGGGAAGACTCCCGGCGGGAGATTACATAATGAGCAGGAGAGTCGCAGGGTTTCCTGAGAGCAGAAAAATTCACACCAAATATGGACCCCAAGCCCTCCCTACTTCACAAGGCCAGACTGATAACGGCGTCTAGTTCCCATGGTCTCCCTGGCATGTTTACGGCAAGCTGCTGCTCTGCAAGCAAGCGGGAACAGGGAAGGGTAGACTACAAAGAAATGGCAGCTAGCTGACACTAGAACCTCCAAACTGTGAACCTGAATTTTTAAGAAATGTTCAACCCACCAAATGCAAGTTCTTTATCTAATTGTGAAAGCATATTATGGGACAGTGTGAGTACAATAGAACCCCAACACTTTAATTTTTTTTTAAGCGGATTGCAGGAGTGGGAGTGATTTTGAATGAAGGAGCAACAGTGGAAATGAATGCTTAACTCTTTCCTTGCCTAGGTTTATTTTTTTTTGCTAACATTCCCCATACATAGTTTGTATGCCCAAGACATTAAAACAAATCTTTGCTTTTCAACCACTGGGATAATTGGATCTAGCATATGGAGCAAAATACCCCATCTTTCCCTGTTCAAATGCCAATTCCCTCTCCTCTGCTTGGAGCAAAATATTCCATAGTCCCATCTCTATTCAAATACCAATTCCCACCCTCTACTTTTCTTCGAAAAAACCATCATGTAACCACATATACATGATTGCAAGTTGTGTAGGGAAAAGGCAATATGTTATATTATAGATATTTATTTTAAGTCGCACTACAGGAAAATGAAAAACATCTAAAGGATTCTGGAATATGTTGTAGACATTAGATTCCATGTCAAAAATGAAGTCAAATGAGGAGGAAGTTCTTGTATTTTATTGTAATTAAATATGGAAAACAGTTAGGCCAAAGAACCCATCAAAACTGACTACTTTCTTCCCAGCATAATCAGGAAACATGCTTCAATTAATAGGAAAACAATAAGACCAAATAGCTAAACAACAATTGACAACTTTCTTCCTTTTCTTCTTCATCTTCTTCTTCTTCTTGAGCATATTCTGAACATATTCAGGAAATTTTGTTGTTGTTCAGTCGCACAGTCGAGTCCGACTCTTCGCGACCCCATGGATCATCTCCCGCCAGGCCCTCCTGTCTTCCGCCGTCTTCTGAAGTTGGCTCAATTTCACCTTCAATCTTTCCCAGCATCAGGGTCTTCTCCAGGGAGTGCTCCCTTCTCATTTGGTGGCCAAAGTATTTGAGCTTCAGTTTCATTATCTGGCCTTCCAGGGAACAGTCAGGGTTGATTTCTTTTAGGATTGACTGATTTGATCTTCTTGCAGTCCAAGGGACTCTCAAGAGTCTTCTCCAGCACCATAGTTCAAAAGAATCTATTCTTCGGCGCTCGGCCTTCCTTATAGTCCAACTCTCGCAGCCATACATGACTACTGAAAGACTATTGAAAGAGGTAGTCAATCTTTAAAGGTACAATTGTGGTCTTAGGGTACTGTCTCAGTGATGATCTGGTTCTTATAGATCCACATGGGTCAATGCAGGGGTAATTCATGAGGACAACCAGATGGATTTCACCTAGAGAACTGGTGTTGAGTAGTGATGGGCATGAACTGGGAAAATGTGGTATGGTTCATGGTATGCCAGCTTCATGAACCATGAAACATCACAAATAAACCAGTTTCATTTGTGAGGTTTGTGACATGGTAGAACACCCCTCAGCATGATAGAGACACCAAACTCACAAGGGATATCCGGCTAACCCTCCTCTACCTACATGCCAAGGTTGGTGAGGATTGAATTTATGGGGTTCGAGTTATGGCTCCCCCAAAGAAGGTGTCCCCAGGAAAGCATTTTCTGGGGAAATGACAAGCACAGGTTCATGAGGGTCAGGATTGTATAGAATGGATCCTGTGCAAATTAAAGATGCCAAACATGCAAGAGATCTCCAGATGACTCTCCTCTACTTGCCCTCCAAGTTTGATGAGGATTGGATTTATGGGGTCCAAGTTACAGCCCCCCAAAGAAGGTGCTCCTATGGAGGGAAAAACAGCAAAAAAGCAAGGACAACAGAAGCCATGCAGAACAGAATCGAAGTCCCAGAGAATCTCTGCAGTAGAAACTGAAGGTTGGAGGCATTTTTGCAAGCCCAGCAGAACCAGTGCAATGTGCCCAGCAGAACTAGTGCCACTGTGGCACTGTGAACCCAACAGGACTAAGGTCAAGTCAGGGAAGTGTTTTTTGGGGGGACATGTCAGACACAGGTTCAAAAGTATATAGAATGGACCCCCTGCAAGTTACACACACCAAATGCACAGGGAACCTCACCCTGCCACCTGCTCTTTTACAATCTCTTCAAGTTGGGGGTGGATTACATTTCTGGCGTCCCAGTTACAGACTCCCCCAAAAAGTCTCTCCAATGCTCTTTCCAGAAAAGACAGCTGCAGTTACAGGAGTCTATGAAGGCATATCGGCTAAAGCTTGTTCTTCCCCAAACAAAAGTATTCATTACTGATACGAGACTAAAATCTTATCTGACCCAGACATTGGAAGGTTTGCCCTAAGAACTACAGAATCATGAACTTTGTACCCATTATGTTGTCTGCTAACAATATCAGACCTACAAGAGGAAAGCCTTCTATATAACAGGCCTTTCTAACATCCTAATAAAATATTACTTAAAGAATAAATCTATAAAAACCACAGAAATATGAATAATCAAAACAGGGGAAAATCTTTATAGTCCCATCTCTACTACAAATACAATACTAAGAACTTTTGGCACAGTTTCTATCCATCCTTTCTGAGGGGTTTTAAAAAACTTTTTTTCCATATTCAGGATTCATCACAAACTTCTATTTTGATCTTTTCTCATATGCATGAGATACCACCAATTTCTCCTGCTTTTTAAAAAATTCATATCAGGACCATAATTAGGCTACACAGAATATCATTTGTTGTTTGTGATTAATTGTTATTAATGTTTTTATTGCTTTTATCCTGTTTTATATGGGCTTTGCCCCTTGTAAGCTGCCCTGAGCCCGTTTCGTGGGGAGGGAGGGGTAAAAATCCAAATAAATAATAAATAAATAAAATGCATTTCCAGTGTGATACTTCTGTCATGTGAGTCTCACTAATTAAATGGCTGAACCCAGCCTTGCAGAAAAAAGTAATGGCTCCATGAAAAAAAAAAAACCTTGTGTAATATGTATTAAGTATTTTTCTATTTACTATAATGTGATGGAATATGTGTTTCTAGGTACTGTTACAAGGCATAACCTAACAAGGAAAAAAGCTATTTTAAGACAGAAATGTATTATTTTAAGTTATCATTCAATTTTTAGTACTATAGACAAGTAGCTAGATAAATCATGAATGAGAGAATGAATGTGAATTCTGTTTTACATCCTTAAAAATTAAGTCTGGAAATGTAACGATGGCAAGAAAGAAAGTAGAATAATAGAAGGCAAACCAGTTTCTTTCAAAAGTTAATCAGTTGGCTTTTTAAATATCAGGATAATTTATACAGAGAAAGACATCTCAATAATATTTAAGTCTCACTAGGTTTCATCCCTTTATAAGAAAGCCTTGGTTATTGGACAGGTTTGATTTCTGACCAGGATACTGTAGCTTCCCTAGAGCAAGAAATTATTTTTAAACCTCCTTTTGTCCAGTTCAATCAGAATTCTTTAAGGGGAAAAAGTTATTGGATTTGGATATGCAAAAGGTAGATGGAAAATGGTGAATCGATGGAAACAGTCTTGTACATTTACAAATTAATTGGCAGTTTAAGAACCATGGTCTTCTTTCTTCTTTCCTTTTCAGAGATCAAATGATCTTGAGCAATGACTAAAATAATAATACATTATTTACTAAATGAAAATATGCACCAAAGCTGAAGTTCATTTAAGCTTTATTGGTGACAGCATGTTTGTGTATTGCAACAAACTGGAAGAAAGATAAACCTCCACCTTTAACATTGTGTAAGCTTAAAACCTGGGATCCCATGGTTATGGAGAAGATCCCTTAATTGTTAACCCCACAAATTCAGATTCTAAGTTTTCTCATTTTTTAGACATGCGGATACCTTTTATTTCTTATTTTGGAGAAATGAACTGTCATAAATGTGGGGAGATCCCCTCCAAATATATGGATAGCTTTTTGCATGATTGTTAAATCTGTCTCCTGTAATAGTATATTGTATAATCAGGGGTTATTTCCTGCAGGAGCACACAGGAGCAGAGCTCCGGCAGTAAAGAGCCCAGGGGGCAAGCACATGCAACAAGTCCCACCCCTTGCTCCCAGCAGCCCTCAGTCAGAGCAAGAAGCAGCCAGGTAAGCTGCAGAGCCCCCCCCCCGGTCCAAAACAGTCCAGTGGCACCTTTAAGACCAAGTTTTATTCAGGTACAAGCTCTCCCTCCTCTGCGAGGACAGATCTGCACATTCCCCCCCCCCCCAATAGCTAGGAATCCAAAACAGTCCAGTGGAGGCTGAGCGATGGGTGTTGCCTGAGCGTTGGGTGATGTCAGGGGGTGTGGCATATGTAAATATGTTATGCTAATGAGTTATGCTAATGAGCTCCTGCACCTCTTTTTCTACAAAATGACCTAATTGTATTGCATTTGTTTTAATGAGCAACAAATACATTTTTTAAAAAGGAAAATATGCTAGACAGAAATTTGGCAACTAAGTAGGTTGTGTTCAGGTCATTCCCTAGCATCAGATAGGTGTAACACCTTGAGCCCCAAGGGCCAGATTCAAAATCTAGGGTAATGCTCATAAACTCAAAACGTAAATCCAATTTATTTAAATACAACATGAGATGCTAAGATGGCGCCGACATCTTGCCCTGCTGAGGACCGTTCGACCCACTCCATTGCTTTACAGAGGTCTAGTATGCCAATTTCAACTCAGCTTCAACAAACATCTGAAACCTTGAACACTGATGATTATGGCCTTGCTCCAGCATTGCCTCATGCTCCCCTATTGCTCGACTCCGTGGCTCCTTCAACTTCCTCATTCTCCAGGCTTCTTTCTAATGGTTGTATATGCTCAGAATCTCATAATGATGGCAACACAATTATGCCTGAAGATTGACTAACATTTTCTAATCCACCACCTTGTAACACCTGTCCCAAGTTAAAATTTATATCATTGAACATCGCTGGCTGGGAGGAAAACATCATGACCCGAATCTTATTAATTATTTGAGCATTTTTAAAATTTCCGGTTTTGGCGCTCGCCATGGCGCTCGCTTTCTCCCGGACCTCCAGGAGATGATTGCCAGAACCCGTGGCAAGGAGGGGGTGCGATCATCCGCATCCCCCAAGGAGTCCTGGGAATGGGCTCCAAGCCAAGAAGGCTTCCCCTCCGTGACCCTGCCAGTGAGGGGGGGCATCCATGCCCCAGTGGTTCTGCTACGGAGTTTCCTGATGGAACTAGAAGTGCACACCGGATCAAGCGCCGGGTGATCGAGCGATTTGGTACTTAAAACGAATTAAAAACTGTGCTGCCATTGAACTGTGAGTTAAGTTAAAGTGAGAACATCAGAAAAAGCTGAAAGCCACCCCGCGGGAAGCAGGGGGGAGGGGACTCTCCTCCGAGAAGATAAACATAAATAAACTTTACTGTTTAAGCGGGGAGGGGGCTTGTGAAGCGAAAAAGACCACAATAAAGGACTTTTAAGAACTTACCAAGTGCATGGGAGAACTTTAGAGACTGTGATAACTTCTGTTGAAAAGTAAACAATTCCTCAAAAATGGCACCTCCAACGAGGAAAGAGGAGAATAAAAGATAGCAAAAGCTAAATCTGCCTGAAGTGCCAGTCCAGACAGGACACAACCTCAGACCTGCAAAGGATATTAAATGAAGCATTGCACCCTCTGCTGGAACAGGTGATGGCAATAAATCGAAAACTAGACACACAGCAAACCCAAATCAACGAGACTGTCAAAAAGATAGATCAAACTGAGCAGGAACTTAAAGAAGTTGATACCAATGCCAAAAAGCTACAAAAACAAATGCATCAAATAGATGAGTCTCAACTACTACAGTTGCAAATGGAAAGGGCAAGCTATGCACTAAGATTCCAGGGGATCCCTGAGGAAAAAGGGGAGAATCTCATACAGATAATGTGTGAAGTCTTGGGGCAAATGGCAGATATTAAAGTGGAGACTTTGCAAAGCGATATTGATACAGTCTTCAGATCGTATACAGAATTTATAAGGAAAAATAATCTGCCAGGAGAAGTGATGGTGAGATTTTCCAGAAGAAGAGTGAGAGATCAAAGTCTCAAAGCAGCTAATGGAGTTACCGTTGCAAACAGCCTTTAAACCTTTGTATTCTGCTACTAGGTCCCCAAGTGGTGGTATCCTGAGTGCACCAGTTCCAGATGCATTATCCCCATCTGATCGCTCTCTGCCAGTGTAGAGCCACTTTTCAGCCACCATTTTTTAATTTTATTTTTTACCGTAGGCGATGTGTGCTTGGGCGAAGCTTCACCCCGGCGTTAGTAAAATGAATTAAAAAACGAAAATTCCAGTACTACAGATGGCTGCATGTGCACATGCCCAAACTGAAAGAAAAAAACCTGTGTGAACAGCGTGGCTGCGCAGTGATCCAGAACAAGGAGGTAAGTATGATCGGGTTTCTTCCAGCTTAAAAAAAAAGTGCCTCGAACCGGAGCAGTTTAAACCACTCCCAGGCGTCCGTCTGAACGCACCCCATTAGTCTTAAAGGTGTCAACAGACTCAAACCTGATCAATACTTTTGCAGTAGGTGGCAAAAAATATAGGTAACAACTTAGATGATTTAACATGGAAATTTATTTTCTCTCATGGTACTACCTTTACCATTTGCCTCTCTTTTAGAGAAAACCTGTTGAAAATTATTTACAGGTGGTATTTAACTCCTTTAAGGTTGGCAAAGATCTTTAAGACTAGTACCAGCTTGTGTTGGTTCTGTAAAGAAGGCAAGGCAGATTTCTTTCACATGTGGTGGGCATGCATATGTGCCTCCAGTTATGGGAGACAAGTTATGAAAATTATATCTGTTGGGTTGAAAAACCAAATCCCCTATAAACCAGAGATACTACTGCTGAATCACCTACCTTTTATTCCTAGGCATGGTTGCTTTACATATGATTGTTTTTGCCAGGATGGTTTTTGCCTGGCAATGGAAACAAAACAAAAAAAATCCCTAAACTACAAGATGTTGTTGAAAATAAAGGAGATTTATACTTCAGTGAAATTAACACTTGTCAGAAAAATAGAGATACATATAGAGGAGGCCTTTTATGGTCAAGAGCAATACAAAGAATGAAACTGGCAACTGTATACTTGGAAACAGTATTAATAGTGTCAGTTGCTGGTGGAGGGTTTTCTATGTCCATGGAGGCAAGAGGAAAGGGGGTTTAGATACAGACTGCCAATATAACTTATGAACTTTCTATATTTTTATATATATATGTAATTTGTTTAACTTTTTTTTTTTTAAAAAAGGTACCACTGTATTCAAACTTTGTTCTGCTGCTTCAGACCAACATGGCTACTCACCTGAATCTATATTTACGGAAGGCATCACACTAAGCCACATGGAATGGAACTCCCATCAACCTTATGAAGAAACTTCCATAGGTACAGATGGATATTTCCTTTCTTATAAAATGCAAACATCTGGACATTGTACCTAAGGGACTGAGAATTAAAAAGCCTCTACAATCCACTTATCCCACAAACTATGCAGAAAAACTATGTCTCACATTCTCCAAGAAACTACTCAAACATCTGATCAGTGTCCTGTACTACAAACAGAAGCCGATCAAGGAGAAACTCTCTGAACTGGATATTTCTACAAGGAATCAAACTGCCTGGCAAAATTTCCACAAGAAAAGACAAGCCATTTACAACTCTCAATTGGAGTTGCTGAAGCAACAACCAAAAAAAAAAAATTATTAAAACTCTCTAACCTGCAGGCTGCTAATCTTAATAACAAGAGCTCCTCCAACAATAGCCTGTCACAGCACAGACTCACCCCAGCAGAGGAATCAGTCCTTTCACAAGGACGTTCATTTTGTCCCATCAAAGCCACACAACTGATTCAGTTCTGCAGGGATCTGAAAGCCTTTTCCTGCCATCTACACCTGAAGGAGTACTTTCAACATACCCAAGAACAGAGCAAGAAAGAACATGCAGCATCTTCACAACATACCATCACACAATCTACTGGAGAACAACTACCATCCCTCCAACCCACCAATGAACAAGAAACTTACCATCACATGCCATCAAAACAATGCTACATAAAAGGAGACCCCACGGGGACCTCTCCTGATGGTCGCAATGCCACAATGGATCTCTACATAGAATGTTTTTTGCCGTAGGGTCCAAACTAAAGTAATTAGAGGCTTTGGTGCCCAGTGCTCCAATAGAATAAAATTTCATGCCAAAAGAGTCCAGCTTCCTGCCTTCTTTGTTGGATGGGGTGGAGTGGCTGCGTTTTCCCTTTGATGAGGACGTGATGATCACTGAATTAGGCTTAGGATGAATGAACAAAAATTCAGCTCCCATTTCCTGCACTTTATACATATGGTCCATTCTTCTGTTCAAGATGGGAATAGAGGATGGGTATGCTCAAGGGGCTTTAGCCGTTTGTAAAAGAACAGACGTCATGGGTAGGTGATCGCAGTTGATGTGTCTATCTGGACGATGTTGAAGACGGAGTCGGTAATGACGGATAGAGGTTGGATACTCGGAAGTTCTTATGCTTCTTGTGCCTGACAGGCCGATCGTCTTTGCCCACCTGGGTTTTTTCCGCGGGTGTATGGGCTGAGGACTGCGAAGCCAGGATTAGGCGTTTCAGCACTGAGCGATTAGCATCGGGTGGGCTTGGCATCAGAGACATAGAGGCATGTCCCGATGTCTCCTGCGATGATGCCATAGGTGAAGGAGCCCGTTCAAGTAGCGCCACA
The DNA here is from genome assembly GCF_001447785.1 of Gekko japonicus. Taxonomy (NCBI): domain Eukaryota; kingdom Metazoa; phylum Chordata; class Lepidosauria; order Squamata; family Gekkonidae; genus Gekko; species Gekko japonicus. The sequence continues at coordinate 314,227 of NW_015172004.1, read as the reverse complement.
CGAAGTCTAGCCACCCTATTCTTCCTCGTTTCCCGGGAGAATTTGGCACAGTGGGCGCAGGAGTCAACTCAGTGCAATTCCCCAAGGCACAATAAACAAAGGGAGTGTCCATCTTGGAGGGGGCAATCTTACTGCCGCACTTCCAGCACCACCGAAAGAAACCCCACCGTTTGGCCATAGGCTGGGAAAGAAGTGGGTAGAAAAAAATGTCTGCCAAAGCAGACAGCGAAGAAAGAAATTCCTAACTAACTACTAAACTACAACTAAAAATGTTGTTGTTGTTCAGTTGCACAGTCGAGTCCGACTCTTTGCGACCCCATGGACCAGCTCCCTCCAGGCCCTCCGGTCTTCCGCCATCCTCTGAAGTTTGCTCAACTTCATGTTCGTTGCATCGACTAAAAATACCTAACTACAAATTTTAGAATAAGAGAGAAGGAGGTCGAAGCCAAAGTCCTTTTTACCGACCGAGGCGTAGAAGGTCCTACTAGCAAGAACTGGCGGGATGGTCGTGCCCCTCCCCTAGCCATGTGCACTGAGCCCAGCACGTGATGGGGGAGCAGGCATGAAAATCCTTTAAGTTTTCTACAATACCGATCGGGGTCAGCACAGGCGCACTATATCCTAGGGTGTGATGCACAGAGACCACAAAGAAGATCCTAAACTTGTTATTCCTGTTTGCCCTTGCATCTGTTAAACATCTTCATTATGCTGTATGCTAATTTGCTGCCTACCTATATGTATGGACTAGTAACTTTGTTGGTCTTAAAGGTGCTACTGGATTCAAATTTTGTTCTGCTGCTTCAGACCAAAACAGCTACCACCTGATTTTCTTCTAATGACATCTCCCATGTGGATTTTATGATATTAAAAGGCAAATAAAAAGCCATAATAAAAATATTAGTATTCTATTGGTAGGGTTCTTTTTCCAAAGTTTCTTTAAAAAAAAAAGTATTTCTGCTTTATTTCTCTTTGAACAGACATTAATGCACCCTTTTGTAACTTGAGCCCTTGCAGTTGTTTTATATCTTATTTATTTATTCATTTATTATTGGATTTATATCCTGCCCTCACCGCAAGCAGGCTCAGGGCAGGTCACAACAGTTAAACTGCAACATAATAATAAATACAATTTATATAGAACAGACAGCAAAAGACTCAATTTCCGGCATCCATAAACACCTCCCACAAATGCAGGGCATATGGTGACTAAAACAAGGACCCCTTCAATTATATATCACAGGATGACGCTCAAGCAGGAATATGGGAATGTTCTTGCAATTATTAACTCATTTCTAATGTATATAGAACACAAGTAGACCCAAAATCATTTTTATTATGAGACCGAGAAATTGTTAGAGGGCAAAAGGGTAGGAGCTGATTCATTTCTTGCCACAGCAGTGTTTCTTTAAAGGTAACTTTTCACATAACTCTGGAATAGTTCTCTCTCACCTCTTTGATTCATTGTTTATGAAGGTCTGCTAGGAAAGAATTGGGACATGCTGTAGGCTACAAGGTTACAATGCAATCAATATGCAGATTACATCAGGCTTTAAATCATAAGGAACAGACAAACACCCCTAGCTGTCCTTGTATCCGAGGAAAGCTGCATAACAAAAATAGCTAATCTCAATTAAGATGAATCAGATATTAGAAAGGAAGATCACATCTCCTATTTAAGGTTTCAATTTGGCTTGAAGAAATAGGGATTTTACTGGCATCTCATTTCTCCCAGTCAATATATTAACAAGTTCTTTTATTTTCTACAAGATTGAATTAATCACTTACTTCCACCACTGATTACATGTGCACAATAATCAGTCTAGATGTCATGGCATCTGAGTGAACGCTATTTTGGGGTTAGAGAGTCAGCCAGAACAAGCTAGGGTCTTATCCTCTACCATTAGTAGAAACACTGTAAGTATACAGAAAAAAACACATTACAAATTCTCAATTTTATTTAGGATACAATTTACAATAGCATTTAGTGTCTTGAGAATATTTATATTCATATCTCATATCTCCCCTATCTGATGAAAGGAACTTTGACTCTTGAATGCTTTGTTACTCAAATAGGCAGTTTCCTATTTAATTGGGAGGATTAGTTTAAAGGAGACAGAGCAAGAGGCAGGTAACTGGAATCTCCACCAATGTCTACAGGGATTGTTCCCTTAAGAAACTCTCAAAATAAACCAAACAGATGTTAACCTGGAAATGTTTTTATTGAAAGAGACTTAAAAAGCAAAACATACACACAAAACACACTTAATCACACAAGGCTAACTAAGGGGGAAAATAGGGAGGAGCAGGGAGAAAGTGATTTTGGAAAGGTGATATTCACCAATCTAGATGAAGAGGTCCACAGAGGCACATGACCACCATTTCATGGAGAAGGGGAGAAGGCCCACACTCAAGTGGGGGTGTGAGATATGATGTCGAGAACACACACACCCTGCACTGGTGTCTAGCTGTTCTTGATATAGGGTAAAATGCTACCTGAGGCTATGCTGGTGTGCTTGTCTTGAAAAACAATGGCCTGATGAGCTTTCCGGCTTTGAATGAGAATTCTTGATGGGTGCACTTGGGACGGACTACAGGAGCCAACGGCTGCTTGATGACCCTCTGAGTTCTGGATGGAAAAGCTTTTGGGTTTGGTAAATAGTGTTAATAGTTGCATAATTAGGGTAAATGGGTCAGGGGAAGTGCAGCTGGGCATATGACAAGATTAATTCAGGTTCAGCAATATGTTTCTTGGAAAACCCTTTGTCCTCAATTATGCATCTCCTTAGGTGCGGAGAGGGACATTAGTCAGCTGCCTCTGACTCATTTACAAATATTTTCCCAGACTGGTCTTCTGACTGGCATCCATTTTGTGTCCTTTTGGGCCAGAAACTGTGTTGCTTTTGTGATATCTGGAGAGATATTGTATGAGGAGTGTTTATGTCTCTTTCTCTCTAACCGCCCTAAACTCCTCTGCGGGAGGAGGGGTCTGACTGCTAACAGTTTATACTCCCAAAATCTTGTTGATCTATAAGGTGTTACTGGACTCGAATCTAGCTCTTCTACTGTAGAACAATACAGCTACCCTCTGGGGGACTATATACACACACAAACTAATGTAATATAATATAATGTAATATAATGTAATGTCTATATATCTAATTCCCAAGGCGCCACCTGCGTGTGGATATCTAAATCCGCACATCGAGGGCACCTGGGGAGCAGGGAGATTTTCCTGCGCACGTGGGACAATGCCCAGGTGTGCAGAAAAATCTGAAAACTGTAAAAAAATAAAGGGGGATAATTAAATCCCCAAATCCCCAAGAAGAGATTGGATTTATACCCCACCCTTCACTACCCAAAGGTGTCTCAGAGCGGCTTACAAACTCCTTTCCCTTCCCCTTGCCGCTGCCGGGGGAGGGGGAGGGGGGAGAAAGTTTGGTGGGCCAGCGAGGCTTCGCTGCCACTGCTGAGGGGGGAGGGAGAAAGTTTGGCAGGCCGTCGAGGCCTCGCCGCTGCCGGGGGAGGGGGGAGGGAGAAAGTTCTGCAGGCCAGCAAGGCCTTGCTGCCGCTGCTGCCACTAAGGGGGTAGGGGTAGGGGGAAAAGAGAAAGCTTGGCGGGCCAGTGAGGCCTCGCTGCTGCCGCCACTGGGGGGGGGAGAGGGAGAAAGTTCGCTGGCCCAGCAAGGCCTCACCACCACTGCTGCCGCTAAGGGAAGAGGGAAGCTTGGAGGGGCCAGGCCTCGCCGTGGGTACCGAGGTTGGGGAGGCAGAGGAGAAGGCTCACCAGCAGCTGCTTCCTTCTCCCATGGAGCTTCTCCTCCCCCCCGCGAGTATCACGGGTCCCCCTTCTTGTAATAAATACTTTGAAATTCTTGGTGATCTAAAATATTATTCCATCAGGATTCTCTTCGTATGATGCATTACCAATGTTCAGGAGCATACATGAATATTTATTTAAAACTCACCCAAAAATATGTACCTAAAAATGATATATAAATAGACACCTCTGTATTGGTTTGCATGTATATCAGGGAATTGGTATAGCACAGTTAGCTAAGACAATCAGCTCTGTCTATGTGGCCCCTTGTTTAAACCTCTCCTCTGACAAGAACTCATTAGGTGGGCTTATTGAGACTCTGTGTTGCATCCAAAGGGCTCCTCCATTAGTGGAATGACAGTCATTCTAGTCCAAGACCACCTCTGTCCCATCAAGGAGGGAACTGGGGGATCTGAGGTTGGTGCTGCATGCCCCTACATTGGAACCCACCCCGGTGGCCACCGTTCCTGCTCCACTACTGGCAGATGTGGTGCGGGAGTGCCCTCGGCAACAGACAGCTCGAACCCCTTTCCCACTATCAGATGTCTGGATCTGCTGACAGGAGCTGGTCCCTTTAAGTGGACAGACGGTGTGCTCCTGAAAATGAGCAGAACACCTGTGGCATGCCCCCTCCACCTCCTGCCTGAGATGGACATTGGACTCCACCCCTTGCCACATGGCCCTTGATGGGTTCTGGTGGCCCTGTGCATCACAGTGCCTCTAAACAACACCTCCACTGACCACCACAGTTGTTATAGATGTGACCCCAGGTACGATCAGAAAACACTGCAAACCCACTGACTTTGTCTGCTGGTCACTGCATGACTTATGCCCATAGGGAATAGACTAGCACTGCCATAGTCACATTGCAGCTGGTCACTGCAGTGCTGGTCTACCACTTTCTCCTCAAGACATAGGAGACCCCCCCCCAAAAAAAGGTGCCAATATGCATTACCAGTGAGTACCACCACAAAACAAGTCCAGCTGTTGCATCACTATACCAGGAAGCTTCCTTTAAAAATCAAACATTGCAACAGAACTGACTGCAGGAAAAAAAATGTCTGGAATAATGTATAACTGTGCCATAATTTGTTATCATATTCCTCTAATAATAGTATTAGTTGCTATAGGGAAAGCTGGCTTTTCAAAAATTAGATAAAAATATAAATCTCGTAAAGTAGCAACAGGAGATGTGCATTTTACATAAAGATGATACCAGCAAAAATTGGCCTAAGCAAAAGTGCCAGCAAATTCCAGCACTACAATCTAAAGTATGACCTTTTCCTTATATGCTATGTGTGTTTTATGCACATAATGCTGATATTTCTTCCTCTATTCTGCAAAAAGGGTACACTAATAAATGTTTCAAATTCAATCTGGAAAAGATTTAAAACAGTCAGATTGTGACAGAAAAGACTGTGTGATTGAATATATCTTCTGTTTGCTATTTTTCTGTTGAGTAGCAATACTTATCAAACAACATTTGAAAGCTGAACAGGAAAGACTTACTGCAAGGACATGGAACAACTTGAAACAGTTACTAAGTTTGTGCGTGAATATCTGCATTTGTCTCTATTGCTTTTGCTTATGAATGGCACAGAAGCAGGAAAAGACGAGGACAGTGAAAGGTAATGACCAAGATGAAAAGGAAGGGGGGACGTCATAGCCAGAATTGGGGGGGGGGGAGAGAGAGAAAGTAGGACAGAAGCAGGAGTGGGGAAGGAAATTAATTTGGGCCAGGAAACAGAGATAAGGAAGCAGATATCCCAAAATAGCTGAGTCAATACAGAAACAAGAACAGTATCAACATGAATAGCAAAGAATAGGCAGGACTGGCTGGTCTGTAACTTTATGCTCCTCTCAAATAGCGCAGCAGCAACCGTTTCAATGAAATAACTGAAGAGATTTCTCTGACCTCTATCAACTGGTATATTACAATTCTCTGGCCGATTCCACACTAATGCTTTGCTCTCTGTTCTCCCCGGGTCTAATTGGCCCGATTCTGTTGGGGGAGTTCCACATTAAGGAGCTCTGATGCGAGTTTGTCACCTTTCCCCGAATCTAGTGCCCCCTCCTCTCTCTTCCCCCTCCTTTTTTTTTGATCAGGGGCCTGGTTGCGTTGTAATGCACCCGCCCACTGGAAAACAGGCGTGCTTTACGCATGCATAGTTGCATTGTGCCAGATCGAAAAAGGGAGGGGAAAGGGAGAGGGGAGGCAGGAAGGGAGGGGAAGGGGGAGAGGGGAGGGAAAGAAGCAGACATGCAAGACACCACATGTCACCCCCGTGAAAATTGTGTCCATACCACCATGCCACCCTCAATGCATCTTTTTTAACAGTTGCACTACAGCCTGTAGGTTAGCCCCACGAAAAATTCTGTCCACGCCTCCATGTCACCCTTAAGGCATTTTTTTTAACAATGACACTACTTTTGTACAAATAGCGAATTGCAACACAGAAATGGGGAAACAGCAGAGGTACATTAAAAAGGACATTAAAATGCCAGTCAACGATGGATCAGTATTGTGTTGCAATGCAACGGGGGGGGGGACAACGGGACAGAAAACCTCCCTCGTGCCAGGGCGGGAACGGGAAGGGGAGAGGAAGGGGAGGGGGGAGGCGGGAAGGGAGGAGGAGGGGAGAGAAGCAGAAGGGCCTTGAAGGGGTGGAGAGAGGCAGGAAGGGGAGGGAAAGAAGCAGAGGGGCGTTAAAGGGGTGGAAAGAGGACAGCTGCAACTTGCAAGTTACCCAACTACAATGCCCCGACTTCAACCCCGTAGCAACAAAAAAAGATCCTGAAAATAGTGGAGACGGAAAATCCGGGGAGAAACGTAATTAGATTCGGGTCAAATGCCAATCCGAATCAACATTTGGGGAACTGATCAATTTCTGCAGATATTATCGGGGCGGCGGGGACACCGAGGCAAGTGATTGTGTGGAATCAGCCTTTCACAAACACTTTCAAGGACCTTCCTTTCACCACAGAAGAAACTCCAACTGACATACTTACAGATACTGAGAGATTTACATGCAGAAATCCCTTTACCCTACACACAATACAAAACTTGCTGACGTGCTTCACAACCAACATGAAAAAAGGCTTGAGATTTGGGAAATTATAGATGGGAGGTGTCAATATTTAGTTCTTTATTTAGCAAATTTGTCTTCGGGGAGCCTGCTCAAGTCTATGGGGGAAAGGTATTCCACAATGCTTTCCAAAGCAACTATTTTGGCCTCCATTGATTCTAGGTGAAGTATTATCTTCATTCAGATGAAGTTGTGTATTAGTAATTTGTACAGTTTTAAGATCTGGCCACAAAAGGTAAATGTTTGCCTATGAAAACTCCCCGCACCCAGTTTTATTACTGTCACATTTAAACCATATAAAATACTGGAACCAAACAACAGCATAGTATAGTAGTTGCAGGATGGGCAACATTTATAATTTAATTTTATTTGAAAATCTGGAACTCTCCAGTTTTTCTAGAAAAGATTCTAATTATTGCAAACCAGGTTAACGATTCCTAAGATTTCTTTTATTCACTTCCCCATCTTGTTTTATATTTTCCTCTCCTCGTTCTACACATCTTGTTTTCAGTTTTGTTTGTTTAATAGCTCTGCAGAGCCACCAGATGGCATTGCAGCGTTCAATTATTTTATTAAACATTTCTTATAGCAAGAAATGATAGAAACTTAGTAACCATTTGAATCTCCCTTCTCTGGTCTGCATCTCATTTGATTAGTATTTCAACTCTCAATGAGCAATAAATCCCCATTCTCCATAATAGGTGCCTCATGCCTCAATCAGGAGGAAGAATATAATAAAGTTTAACAATCATCACTTCTTTCTGGAACATATGCAGACGAAATTATAGCAACCATGCTGGAGTTAAACAAAATTCTTGCAAATTACCAGGGATGTAAAACATGTGCCTACCAAGAAGCACATTTGTTTTTATTTTGGCTCAGAGTTTAATTTGAGCTGCACAATGAGATACCTTCAGAGAAACCATGGGAGCCAAGCTATTTAGAACACACTTCAATAAAGTTGGCTAAACATAAATAAGAGGCATAGCTAGTTGCTAATGGAACCACCACAGGTTTCCATTCTGTTTTAGAAATAGGTTCTTTCACTACTAATGCTGCATTTAAAAAAAAAAAAAAGACTGGTAAAGTCGTCTGTGGGGTAGGGTACATACTTTGAACTTGAAAGACCTTAACTGGATTCAAAACAGGAACATGCTGTACATCTGTTTGGTCTGCAGTCCCAGCATCAGCAAAACAAGTAATAATGTTCTCACACATAAGAACTGTATTTGACTCCTCACCTATTGATTGATTTATTTCATTTATAGCCCACCTTTCTTACTGAGTCTGAAGGAGGATTACAAAATATAGAAACAATGCAATCCAAAAACATATGGTATGCAACAAGCAATGTCACAAGGCTAGGATTACAAAAATTAGGATACAATGCATAGGAGAGAGAAAAACAGCTGAAAACATTAGGAGCTGCATTAAACACTTGAGAACTGATCCTGTGCCCTGGCCCACAGCTTACAGCCTGTGCTCACCACACACATCATTTGATCAACTGAGCTGGTGTGAGTATACCACCATGATTGCCACCCATCATCTCGTTTTGTGTACAACTTTGTCAAAGTGAATAGCGTCGAAATACAAGATTAATCCATTTAACAAACTCACTGGTAGTATTTCACAGTGACATTCTTCAAAATCCACACTGATGGAAAAACTTTGACAACGTTGTACATGAAACGAGATGATACGCATGATCGGTTGGTGTTGATGGCGTTTGAATTGCATTCAGTAAACTGAATATTGGAAAAAGAAATTTCTAGTCTTTGGAGACTTTTGTGGCATAATATATCATGGTTGTTTGTTCCCTTTTCCACTTCTTTCCCGTGATCTCTCTTCTTGATTTGCAATCTCCAGGTGGGGGCTGGAGATCACTCAAAATTACAACTGTTCTTCAGCTAGCAGAGATCAGTTACTCTGGAGAAAATGGTGGACTCGGTGTCATACCCTGCTGAGGTCACCACAGCAAATTGACACTGAGTGCCCAAGGCCGGGGCACTCTCCCAGAGCCTCTTTCTAGAGCTCGTTGTATTTATTTCCACAACGAGCCTTATTCCTAGTAACATTATAAAACACTACAATATAGGATTATAAACATAAAAACATAAGGTGCTATTAGTAATACAATTCATATTTGTGGTGGAACAGGATATGTCTCCAACTGCTCAGTTCAGTTCAGTGTCGTCCTGAGTTACTCGGTGTGATGAACCAGATGTTGAGACTGAGGGCTGGGCTCATTGATGAAATTAGTGGGGCGGCTCCTAATCAAAAGCCTGGTGGAAGAGTTCTGTTTTGCAGACCCTGTGGAACTGTAATAGGTCCCACAGGGCCCTGATCTCTTCCGGGAGCTCATTCCCCAAGTAAGGAGCTGCCACTGAAAAGGCCCTAGCCCTCATCGCAGTGAGCCTGGCGTCCTTGAGGCCTGGGAGGATCAGTCGGTTCCATGACCCCGACCGCAGTGCTCTCCGGAATATATGCGGGGAAAGGCGGTCCCTCAGGTATGTCGGACCCTGGCCATATAGGGCTTTAAAGGTAAGTACCAGCACCTTGAAGCGAACTCGGTATGCTATTGGCAGCCAGTGCAGGGCCTTGACAGTCCCTTGGACTGCAAGAAGATCAAATCAGTCAATCCTAAAAGAAATCAACCCTGACTGTTCCCTGGAAGGCCAGATAATGAAACTGAAGCTCAAATACTTTGGCCACCAAATGAGAAGGGAGCACTCACTGGAGAAGACCCTGATGCTGGGAAAGACTGAAGGTCAAAGAAGATGGGGACGGCAAAGGATGAGATGGTTAGACAGTGTCACAGATGCAACGAACATGAAGTTGAGCAAACTTCAGAGGACAGCTGAAGACTGGAAGGCCTGGCGTGATCTGGTCCATGGGGTCGAGAAGAGTCGGACTCGACTGTGCGACTGAACAACAACAAGCAGGGCCTTCAGCACAGGCTGGATGTGCTCCCATCTTGGTAAGCCCATCAACAGCCTGGCTGTGGCATTCTGCACTAGCTACAGCTTCCGAATCTGCAACAAGGGCAGCCCCATGTAGAGAGTGTTGCAGTAGTCTAGTCTCGAGGTGACCGTCACATGGATCACTGTGGCCAGGTCATTGCGGTTGAGGAAGGGAACTAACTTCCTAATCAGCTGAAGATGATAAAATGCCAACTTAGCAGTGGTTGCTACCTGGGCCTCCATTGTTAAGGAAGAGTCCAGGAGCATTCCCAAGCTCCTAACCTCCGGCACTGGCACCAATGCAGTCCTACCAAAGGTCGGGAGTGGGGTCCCCACCCGCGCACCACGCCAACCCACGCCAGGACCTCTGTCTTCACCAGATTCAGTTTCAGCCAACTCAGCCTGAGCCAACCAGCCACGACCTGTAACGCCCGGTCCAGATCTTCGGGGCTGGAGTCTGACCGGCTGCTCAATATCAGAAAGAGCTGGGTATCATCAGCGTACTGGTGACATCCCAGCCCATAACTCCAGGCCATTTGGGTAAGGGGGCGCATATAGATGTTAAATAGCATCGGGGAGAGCAGTGCCCCTTGAGGCACTCCAGCGGGTGTCTCCTAGACAGCTGCTCCCCAAGTGCCACCCTTTGTCCATGACCCTGGAGAAAGGAAGCAAGCCATTGCAAGGCAAGCCCCTGTATCCCCATGTAAGTATATAAGCCGCCCTGAGCCTGCTTCGGTGGGGAGGGGAGGGTATAAATTAAATGAATGAATAAATAAATAAAATGACATACCATAAACAATGCAGAAAACAAATTACAAATTCGGGAGCACATCCAGCCTGTGCTAAAGGTGCTGCACTGGCTGCCTTTAGCATACTGGATTCGCTTCAAGGTGCTGGTTCTTACCTTTAAAGCCCTTTATGGCCAGGGTCTGACATACCTGAGGGACTGCCTTTCCCCATATATGCCCCGGAGAGCACTGCAGTCAGGGACCCAGAACCGACTGGTCCTCCTGAGCATCAAGGACGCGAGGTCAACCAGGGCCAGGGCCTTTTCAGTGGCGGCTCCACTCCGATGGAATGAGCTCCCAGAAAAGACCAGGACCCTGCAGGACCTTTTACAGTTCTGCAGGGCCTGCAAAAGGGAGCTCTTCCACCAGGCCTTTGGAGCTGCCGCTACCACCACCATCACAACTATTGGTGTCACTATCAATATCAACTGACAACCATGGTGAAAGCCATGAGCCGCTGGTCCCTGTGATTACTGCCTGCCCAACCCCCCCCCCAACTAAAGCAGACCAATAGAACTAAAGCAACAACGGGAATTACTAGCACTTTAACACTATGTTTGATTTTAACACTGTTTTTATATTATTGTATTATTATTTATCAGGAATTGTATTCGTGTAATGAATCGTGTTTTATGTATTATAAGAATTTTTATTCTGTTGTAAGCCACCCTGAGCCAGCCTAGGCTGGAAGGGTGGGATAAAAATCAATAAAAAAATAAAAAGTCAAGGTAGCAAAAGCAAGATACAACAAACAGTGCAACACACAATCATTTTATACCTTTATAAAGGCATCCTCCTGATCCATTTGAATACACTACAGTCATAGGCATAAGGGCATATAAAGTTGTGTAAATGAGAATCAGTACCTTGGATAGAACTCAGTAATTGATTGGCAGCCAATGCAGTTACTGTAGAATAGGCATAATATGTATATTCCTCCTGGCTCCCAATAATAATCCATCTGCAGTGTTTTTTATCAGTGGGAATTGAGTTGTCTTTAAGGATAGACCAATGTAGAGAGGATTATACTAGTCAGTGGGAAGGTAACAGCATTCTGTGCGCCTTGGTGTTTAGTCATGCCGGCCACATGACCACAGAAACGTCTTTGGACAGCGCTGGCTCTTCGGCTTTGAAACGGAGATGAGCACCGCAACCCTAGAGTCGGATTCGACTGGCTTTCGAGCAAGGGAACCTTTACCTTTACCTTACTAGTATACTAGACTATACTAGAGAGGATTATACTATACTACTAGCATTTAGGCTACCATGACCTGGATCCATATGGCCAGATAGGCAAAGTCAAAGTAAGGAGCCATCTTCAAGCTAAATGAGGACAGCAGCAGCAACTTGATTCTTCAGCAATAATGCTAGGTCCAGTTGTAACCCCTGAGCTCTTAACTGAGTCAACTGAACCCCAAAAACTATGGGAAGCACAATGCCCTTAAAGCCTACTCTAAAACCTCAAATAATTTATCCTAAGGGCTACATAGAAATTAAGGCGCATGGGGGAACACCACATGATAAGCCCCACACTGATGGCAACTGGTCTCCAACAGCAGCAACTTTTTGACTCCTGCCCATAAGGAAAACAGTCAATGGAGAATCAGCACTAAGATCAGGCTGGTCCTCCAGCCCTTCAAACACTCCATGAATCCCTGGGGTGGGCTGAAGACTCCTCTGAGTCTCTTTCCGAAGTTTACCCTCAAAGACAGCTCCTGCTTCTGTTCCACCTTCGGCTGAGTCACAACAGTTGACACCTAAGATCTCTACTAATAAAGGAGTCAAGTAGGGATGTGTGCTTGCACCCCTACTTTTTAATTTTTTCCTGAGGGATCTGGCCCCATTCTTAAATCAAGTAGATGGACTTGCTAGGCTCCTAAGCTAGGCTCCGCCCATATACCAATCTTATTATATGCAGATGACACGGTTCTGCTTTCTTGCACTCGAGTGGGTTTACTCCGACTTCTAAACAGCTGCCAGGACTACTGTAAGATCAATCACTTAGAACTAAATTATGATAAATCAAAAATCTTAGTTTTCTCAAAATCCAGGAATCAATTCACATGGAAGATTGGCGATCTTAAGCTTGAACAAGTAAGACACTTCAAATATCTAGGTCTCCACTTTCATGCCACCCCAACTTGGACTTTTCAGCGCAGGATAGCAATTAACAACCTTAAGGCAAACATCAATGCCCTTTTATGGTTTTACTTTAGAGAGAGAGGAAACCAGTTTGTGCCATCTGTGTTAAAAGTATTTAATATAAAAATAAAGCCCCAACTCCTCTACGGAGTCCCTGTCTGGAATGAAGCAGTTAATAAGTCAACTGAACAGGTGCATTCAAGCTTTTTGCGGAAGGTACTAGGTGTCCCACCTTGTGCCCCATATAAAGCCCTCTGTTTGGAATGTCGTCAAAGCTTTTTGTCTACAAGGGCATGGCTTATAACCTTCAAATATTGGGCCCGATTGCCCAATGTTCCCTCTAAGCCGAGTGAGTGTGAGCCAGCTCACAGTTCTTTAGCTTCCGGCTCACATATTTTTTTCTTAGCTCAGGAAGGACAGCTCCAGAGCAAACTAATTTATGCAGGAACCAAATGGCTTGCTCACAACTTGAATGCCAGTAGCTCACAAAGTAGAATTTTTGCTCACAAGACTCCGCAGCTTAGAGGGAACATTGACTCTGACCCCTCCAGCTATAGCTACCAGATGTTAACTGAGACCGAGGGTTCACCCTGGCTTGCCACTATAGAAAAAAAACTGAGTTCCTTGAATATCTCTCTTGAATCTATGCTGATGCTCTCAGAAACGGAGATGATTCTCAAAATAAGGAGCAGATTACTGAAGACAGAGTTGTGGAACTTGTACAATGCAGCTAATAAGACTTGTTCTCCTCTGAACCATGGGATATTTCCCATTGTAGGACGCTTGCCCAGTTATTTCTTTCAACTGCAATCTCCAAAATTGCACAGAGTTTTTACACTGGCCAGGCTTAATGTTTTACCCTTGGCAATTTTATTCGGAAGATTTCAGGGTATCCCCTTTGCCAATAGACTCTGCCCCTGTACAGATCAAACTACTGAAACAGTGTACCACGTATTGTGTGAATGTTGTTATTATTCTGGTATCAGGCAACATATTTTATCACCAATCTTGGGTAGTGTTTCAGACTTTCCTAGACTGAATAACCTATTATTTCTTTTAGATAGCACAGAGGAAAACGTAGTTGAACTTGTGGCAAAGTTTTTACTGACTGCTGCTTCTATACGTAGTAAAATTCTGTAAGTGCTCAACGCAGGGTATCTTTTAACAGAAATTGTATTTTATGTAGAATCTGAATTTTATTTCCCAGATACTATGTTTTTATTTCTGTGAAATGCCAATAAAGGAGTTGCTGTGTGTGTGAGAGTCAACAGACCCAGAAGCAGAAGGAGCAGCAGCAGATGCTGCAGCGGCACCCATCCCAGCACAACCAACCTCTACAGGAAGGTCTGCAGGTGGCACAACAGGAGCAGCCACTGGAAACTGGGAACTGTAAGTAGGGTCGCTATTTCCAGTTTGTGAAATTGCTACAGATTTGGAGACGGAGCCTGGAGATTGTGAGGTTTGGGGAGGGGCGGGACCTCAGCATGGTATAATGCTATAGAGTCAACCCTTCAAAGCAGTCATTTTCTCCAAGAGAACTGATCTCTGTAGTCTGGAGGCAATTCCAGGATATATCCAGACTCCTTCTGGAGACTCACAACCCTACCTGTAAGGGTGCTTCATTATGCTGTCAGAAGCTGTGGTGACCTGCTCTTCCCATGCCTTCTGCAGACCTTATGAGATGAAAACCCTCCCCTCCCTTTCCCGCTTTTCTCCCTAGGTTTCCCAGGGCCCTTCCTACCATGAACCCACCTTACTCATCCTACGAACTAGCGTTACCCCAAAATCATTAATCTATGAAAAGGTGTAAAGCACTTACTGAGGGCAACCAGAAGAGCCAACAAACTGAGGTACAAAAAGGAAAAGCAGAGGATCAAAACAAACCAAATATTAAATTACACAGAGCTGGAAACAACAATTAAATTAATACCTCTCCAGAACTTCCCTCTAGTAACCAAGTGTCACCCCCATTACCAACCCTCCCCCAGGGGAAAAGGACAGAGGAAAGGCTAGCTAGCAGCAATAATAAATTATTCAGACCAGTCTGTCAAGAAGGTCCATTCAGGTAGGAGCCATACATTCCCAGGATCTAGTGCAATCCAAGCAAGGTGAATCTTCCAAGATGCACGGAGCAGCAAGAGCAGCACACACATGACACTAAGGGGCCAAGTGCAATGGACAGCTGCAGTTCAAGAAAAGACTGTGCGATTAGCCAAGGCAACTTGCCTGATTAATCATAGGGCTAAGATTGTCTGGGAGACATGCTGAATTATTATTATTTATTCAATTTATGAATCGCCCCATCTCTGTAAGAACAGGGCTCTGCGTGATATACATCAATAATTAAAAAACAGATAAAATCATACAACAATCTAACAGGCATGTAATTGAAAACCTAAAATCCAAGATGGTGACCTACTAAACCTTATTCCCATACTGGGCTGCACTGCTGCCCCATGTGCAGGGCAGGAGGAGGCAGACAGATGAAACAAGGAGAAAGAGGGAGGGTGCCAGTGATGGGTCACACCATCACTGTCCTCAACCAAAAGCCCAGTAGAACATCTCTGCCTTACCGGCCCTGCAGAATTGCATTCAATCCCGCAGGGCCCTGATGTTATTCGGCAGAGAGTTCCACCAGGTCAGGGCCAGGATTGAGAAGGCCCTGTCCCTAGGTGAGGACAGCCTGATATCTTTGGGGCCAGGGATCACCACCAAACTATTCTCCACCAATGGGAGTGCTCTCCTGGGGCATAATGGAGGAGACGGTCCCAAAGGGTTGGAACATTTTTTAAAAAATGGGCAGGGTGGCTCCATTAACTCACAGTGTTAAGAGATCTGGGAGCTGTTCTGGGAGGGCTTTGACTGCCTTGGATATAGCCTACCAGAAGTGATGCTGGGCAAATTGGAAGACTTTTAGGGTTGACAGTGTCTGACTGCACACCCCTACTTCTACGTCTTTATGCCTCAACAAGACGGCATGGTCTGCAGTATCAAAGGCTGCTGATAAATGTGATACGACTTATGATGCCCATGTGGAGAGAATTATAAAGAAATATCAAACCCATATCCCAAAACAGAGGGATTGCAATACCTTTAAAACAGACAAAGGCAATTTAAACTAAAAGGTGAAAAATGGCCATATAGCTAGTTCACAGATTTACATATTCAGTGACATTCTGCAAACAGTGGGATAATGCTTTTCATTCTCCTCCAACATGATGCAGTCAGTAAGCAAACAAACTGAGACTGAATCCTGACCTGACAGAGGCAATGTTGATTGTGAAGCCTGAGGCCCTGAAGGACATCGGGCTCCCAACTTTTAATGTGATCTAATTGTCTCTCACTGAGCGTAATTATTTATGTATTTAGGATATTTATGTGCTGCCTCTTCAGAGTCCTACTACAGGTGATTTTGGATACAACTGCAAAAAAAGCATTCTACCTAACTCCATTTACTTCTGAATATGGTGTTCTACCTTGCTTTGGCTGACCTGGCCACATGGATCCATTTTACGGTTACCTGGAGGCTAGGCTACTGTCATGCACTCCACATGGGTCTGCTCTTAAGGACAACTTGGAAACTCCAGTTGGTGCAGTTTCCCAGTTGATATCAGGTGCTAAGCAGAATCTGAACATCACTACCACACATCGGACACTCCATTGGTTACTGATTAGTTACCGCACTCAATTCATTATTCTAAATATTACCTTGAAAGCATATAATGGTATTTGACCCACATACCTGCAAACCACATTTGCTGCTATGTGACAACTTCACTAGTCAGAACAAAGCTTTCTGAAAGTCAGTTTGGTGTAGACGTTAAGTGTGCAGACTCTAATCTGGGAGAACTGGGTTTGATTCCCCACTCCTCCACTTGCAGTTACTGTCAGAGCTCTCTCAGCCCCACCTATCTTACAGGGTGTCAGTTATGGGGAGGGGAAGGGAAAGGAGTTTGTAAGCTGCTCTGAGACTCTGAGTGAAGGGTGTGGTATAAATCCAATCTCCTCTTCATCTTTGTCTTCTACTAAGTAAACAGGTAAAACTGGCAACAGCTTCTCATTTTAGTAGGGAACAGTTTCAAATCTATGGCTGGACTTGTGTCCAGGTATAAATTCCAGTTGTCTGAAAAGTCTTTCCTTATTCCCTTCTCCAGTGTATGTGTGTGAACCAACAAATCCATATATTTTGTGCTTAGATCCACTTTCAAAAGTCAAACTAGATCAGACCATGAATGATGAAGCCAGAAGCTTCTGGTATAAGATTCTCCAGTGCTAACTGTTATTAAATGAAATCTCTGTGCTGTTTTAAATACCACTGCTCTATTAAACAGTGTTTGGGTCATGCAACATTAAGCTTTTATGAATATTTGAGAACTCTGGGAAGGACCCAATATATATGGAATAGCAGAAAAGGATGCACTGTTCAGATAGCAGTTTTGAGGAACCTGGCCTCATGTAATGGAGGTAAAAGCAGGTAACAGAATAGTTAATATGGTTCCTTTTACCGTCTTAGTAGAAGAAATATAAATGGATTCATGGTTGTTTAAGATGATTGATCTTGTTGTCCCAGTCTCTCCTTAGCTCAAATTAGACACAGAATATTACTATCAGGAATGGCACTTATTCAGCCAACAGGGATTTCCAGCTCTGCCATGCAGAAATTGCCATTTGTCGCTGACCTGCCTGGCCCTTTCGAAAAGTATCATGAGATTAGCCAGTCTCTTCAGGACAAGCAGGAAGTTTGGGGGAATCTTTTCTTCTTTTCTTTTTTTGAGGGGGCTGCCTCATGATGTTTGGGAATAGGAGTAGAATGAAAGGTCTGGTCTTTGACTGATTAAGGCTATAACTAATTAAACCCATATTTTGTTTCTTATGTCTTTATCTGAGGGAAGGATGCCAGTGACAGTATCACCCAGAAACTCCACACTAGGCCCTGGATTCAGCATTGTTGTCCCATTAGCATGGAGCCTTCCTCCAATGTCAGGCTGCTTGTACCAGAATTAGGCCCCACCATTAGCATAACTGAAGCTTTGAATCCAACCTCATGTCTTCTGATGTCATGAACTTGCACCTACCTATTGAAGTGTACCAAATAAGTGAAAAACAGCAGAAATTTCTAGGGGGCATGAGAAAAAAAGCTGTTCAGCTGCAAAGCCAAGAAACATTTTGATACATCTTTGTAGGACTTTAGAGGTTACAGGGAAAAAATAAAACAGGTACTACAACACAATGGTGTGATAGACTGCATTTAAAACACTGTTTTCTTAATGCAGTAAAATCAAAGAAGGGACAGTAATAGCTTACTCTGCTCTAGAATGTTGAGCTTGAGTGAAAGGCTGATCCTTTTCTCTGACTGGCCAGCCTTAGCTGAGGGAAATATAAGATCAGCAGTGTGCTGAAGGGAGAGATAGTTCATTTTTTAGTTCAGCAACAGTTAGTGTTCAGTAAAATAAAAGTTAAGCTACCGAGTGGATGTCTGAAGAGTCTGACTAAGGCCGAGTGCAGACTGGCAATTTGAAGCACTAGGGAGTCATGGCAAAGAAAACCCGGAATAGACCTGGAACGGCTTGGTTGCGGTATTCCCGTTCACACTGCAGCGAATGAAGCGGGAGGATACCGTGGAGGAAGCGCAAGGGAGCATTCACACAGTTTGGCTGCCCTGGTGGCCTGTTAGCGTCTGTTTCCGTGCTGGGTTGCATGCGCAAATAGCAGCAAATAGGGCAGGATCGGGCAGGTGCCAATGCTGCCTGCCCATGGACACAGCTGGTGCCTATTATCAATTACCGCAGGTTGTTCCCGCCTTAGCAGCGCTTGCGTTCACACTCAGTGAACCGGAATCAACGCGCTGTATATACACAGTTTGCTACCACTTTAACATGGTATCTTTTAAACTCAGGAGGGAAGCGGCACAAGATGGCTTGAGTATGCCTGGGGGACACCTGAAACATGTGGCTGTGTGAACCCGCCCCTTTAATCCACTAATGAAACGCTCCTGAAACGTTTGCCTGCAGGGCCAAACTGCCAGTCTGAATGCAGCCTAAAAGTCTGTCAGAGAGGTTCACTTTTTAATAAAGGGAGAGATTCATTGTCTTAGCTATGTTAAACATAACCTGAGGAAGAATTCCATCTAAGAATTCAGAGTCTAGTGTCAGCTAAAGCACATTTTCACACAGACGCCAAGAACTGGGGTTTGAGATTTTGGCAAAGAGTGACTGGATAGCAGGCTGAAACTCCCAATCAGGCCAAAAGGTAATATAAGCCCTGTCCAGTTATACAGGGAATTGGCACTGAGGTAGTCCCTGGTCTGTTGTGAAAGGAAACAGTTATATACTACTCAGTTATATACTACTCAGATTTCAGAAAATGGGAAAGAATTTGATACACTAAAAGAGTGACCTTTCCAGAAAACCTGAACAGTTATTAGGAAACTATATGCAGAAACATAGTTACTGAAACTTAAAATACTCAGTCAACCATCTCTCACTGATAAAAACCAAGAACTTGTGAAAGTAAGCTGCTACAACACCATATCGTTGGTAAACTGAAATATATACTGTTTTACCAACAACATTTACCTTAGCCTTTCCAATTCCTGACAACCCCATACCATTCCTGCCTATTAAATAAAATCTTTATTATTGTTTACTGTGACATAGTCTCCAGTGCCATTTAAAGGGATTTAAAAAGAGGGCTCCTGTTTTCTCCTGATAAGTTCCTGGGCTGGGCAAAAGCCAACTAGATTGTCACAGGGCAGGACATTCAGATTTATAAAACCTCAAATATTATCACAATACTGGGGGCTAGCTGAGTTCCTGAAGGGAACTAAGAATTTTGGCGGGGAAAGTCTGCCTCAGAAGGGGGAGAGTAACGGGATCCATCATAATGGTTATGCTTTCACAAACAATCCTGAGCACTGCTCTAACGAAAAGCAAACTAACTCAGCTGCAGAACTTCATTTTGAAATAAATTGTTAAAGTCATCATTCAACAGATGCAATTTGAGTACCCTAAATTAAACACAACCGGTAAGAACAGAGGTGGAAAAGATAGATATTCCCTATTGTAATAATGTGGGAAGTTGTCTTCAACTGGATTGTTTCAGGCACACTGGGAACACTTACACATTAGGACAGTCTTTTATTTAAATGGAGGCATCAGTTTACACATTCCCCTCAATCTTGCCCTTATACGGACTGAATTGAACTATGTCTACAGAAGTTGCTCATGTGCCTGAAACTGCACATAAATGCTGATTCAGGAAATGTATTATAGAGACTTCAACATTTATTTTAACCTGTGGATTTGATGCACAGTTTCTACCATTTCTCCCTATTGCTTCCCAAATATTTCTGTGTTTTAGGCAACAGAATTGAGGGGAAGGGAGCAAGTCTCAAAGGCTGTTATAAACATACAATCAGGATGACTATTGAACAATCTACAGACATGTGTCTAATTTTTTTTTAGTTTAATCTCATCAAAAGGAGCCCGTTATGCCAACAGAGAAGCAGAAAGCAGAGCTTTGTGCCTTTGTATAAACAAAGTGTGTGCTTTGAATTACTGAAAAGAACTTCACTTTTATTACACAGGGTGAAAAAAGACACATTGAAACATCACATTGCCCTACATTTTTCATTACATTCTTGTCTGATCTTTCGTAGAAATCTCCGTTAATCGCCAGGTGCAGAAATCAAGAACTGAGTAAACAACTTTTGTATTAATTTGTCAGCTGTGTACATAGCACTGGTACCAAATTTAGGACCAAACTGGAAGCCAACACTGAACTGTTATCATATTAGCAGAATAAAACCATTGACCTCCACCTTCCATGTGTTTTGATAGAGTTTATTTGTCCTTTGTGATTCAGAGGAAAATTTAAATATAGAGTTTTATGACAGCACTCATTAGTCCATATCTATTTTCTTACTTTTATTTATTAATCACCTTTCCATTAAATGACCAAATTGTATTTGTGATGTATGACAAGACAAAATAATAATCACCAAATAAAACCAACAAAATGCAAATGAACATTTAAAAGAAGAAGGGTTGCTAAGACTCCAGATTAGGAGCTCAGGGATGTGCTCCATGGGGTTGCGAAGAGTCGGACTTGACTGTGCAACAACAACACAGGAACGTTGGAGTTAAACTTCCAGGTAATGTGCTACACTCCTCCTAAAGGACCAAAGTCACAATTTGGACATGATCATAGATGTCCCATTGATCCTGGAGACACAGGTGACAAGCTGCAGCCTTTACTAGAAAAGGTAGACCTGGCACATTCACAAATGCCTTAATAAAATACAGCTTTTACTACTGTAGCACACTGTACATGGGATTGCCTTTTAATATGGTTTAGAAGCTTCAACAGGTTCAAAATACATATGCCAGGGTGCTTACTGGGGCTGGCCACATCAAACACATAACTTCTATCTTGCCCAATTATATTATTTCTATCTTGCCCAATTACATTTGCTGCCATTGGACTTCCAGGTTGGAAAACAGAGTGCAGGCATTACCTTTTAAGGCCCTAAGTAGTTTGGGTTCAACGTATCTGGTGGTCTGCCTCCACCTATACATTGTGCCTCATGCACTGAAGCCAATTATTAGAACTCCAGACAGGAGAAGGTTGAGGAAACTTCATTGTGAGGAACCCCAGTTCGAGAAATCTGAGGCTGCAGTCACACAAATAATCCACTTTCAATGCACTTTCAATACACTTTCCAACTGAATTCTGCTAGTTCACTCAGTAAAATCCAGTTGGAAAGTGCACTGAGTGCATTGAAAGTGGATTATTTGGTGTGTGTGACTGTAGCCTCAGTGTTATAAAACTGCAATCACTAGTCTGCAGAATTTGTTTCCTCTGTCTTTCCTCGTGTTGTGAATGGTTACTTCATCAGAGTCCTTCTGACATCAACTGAACACTTTTATTCTGGAAGACCTTCTTTAGTTAAATCATATCCCCTATGCTTGTAAGTTTTTACCACTTATTTTCATTTTAAATTGTTTTGTATAGTTTTTCATACTGTAAACTCCCTTGAGGATTTATTTTGTTTATATAAGGTCCATCACCAATATGGTAATGCAGCTGTGCTACTAAGGTAATTAAAGAAAGAAACATTATGGGAGCCCCTCCCCCTCAGTGTGGCTCTTCCTACTGAATAGCTATTTACCTGTGGGTTTGTGCAGGCACAGAAGTCACACTATGAACCACATGGTACTAGGACACTCACATTACTCTTATTAGTGGGGAAAGGAGAGATATGGCGACAGCTCTCATCCATACCACATAAGTACTAGGCCTATGTATTACAGGATCTGTCCATACATACAGTTTTTGCAAATTCAGAATCAAGCAGCTTAAAAAGGAAGAAATAGTTTAGCAGGAAAATTAAGGATGGATTCATAAAGTTATATAAAATAGAAAACATGGCACCCAGTGGGAGACAGCAGGGCAGGGAAATGGGGGGGCACCATTGGATCCATGGAGTGACATCATTTTTTGATTTTATCAGAGTTTCCAGTGAATGCTAGAATGTTGCATTAACAGTATGACATCACTTTTGGGTTCGCCCTGGGAAATGACATCACACTGTTGATGTTTTTGGCTGTTTTTCCCCTGTTGCCCAACTGAGTGGGACACCTGGCAGCCCTGGATGAAAAAGTAGGTCAAACCCACTGCAATGTGTGCATTTATGATCCCTCTGTTCATGATAGGGCTGCCAAATCCCCCCGGGGGGCGGATTTCCCCTCGCTTTGGAGACCCAATTTCCGCCCCCACGGAATCGGGCCCCGGGGGAAACCCCACCCCCGCGTGCACGTCACCTGGATGTGACGTCGCACGCTGGGGGTGGGGCCACAGCCATTTGAGGGGAAAACATAGAGTTTTCCCCTCAAATGGCTGTGGCCCCGCCCCCAGTGTGCCCGGCGTCATGATGTCACATCTGAGGAGCTGCCCCGGAGTCCCCCGCCAAGGAGGTGAGTGCCATTTGGCAACCCTAGTTCATGAATGAGAAACTGGGAGAACTTAGTAAAAAGGAAAGCTGTTATTTCAGTAAACTTGCTAACACAACTCTTGCACAAATAACATTTTTACTTGATAAAATAATTGCCTGTTGTTCTTATCCATCTTTCATATAAGGTGCAACTTAAAAGTCTTTATATTAGATAAAATGACAGAAAACTTTATAAGACAATCTACAGTCATTGAAACGAAAATAGTATGAAAGTAGTACACTATTATTGCTGGTTTTGAGTCCATTTGAAACTCTATAAATAAGAGCTACGGTGATAAAGCAGGAAGATAATCCAAACACAGCAGCTGAACTTGGATGGGAGCAGAAGTCAGGAGAAGCTGATGTCACAGCTGTAGAGTCTGTCCAAGACAGCAGGGACAAGAAAACAGGTAGCAGAATAGGTCTGGAGACAGACAGATTAAACACAATATGGAAACACAGAGCAGGTCACAGACTACATATACAGATGGATTAGGCCTGGCCTGGCCTGGCCGCTTAAATTTTCAGCCAAATTCATTGGAAAGGTCATAAATGTGGCCAGACAGAACGAGATGACTAGGAACACTAAGCCATATCTCAGTAAGCTCCTACAGGACCTGATTATGTTTTTATCTCTCTCTCTTTATCATCTATCTATCTAGGCAAAGATATAGATATATAATTATTATAAGTACTTTTTGTTTGTGTTGAAGGTGTTAGTTTGAGACTTGCACAGTAGGGTTGCCAAATCTGAAATACGTACTGGCGGGGGAGCGTCCTGCCGGTCTGGGAGTCGTTTGTAGATGCGCGCGTGCGCGTGCGATGCGCGCGCGCACCGCCAGAGCATCACCGGAAGTGACATCACACGCTGGGCGGGGCCACGCCATTTGAGGGGAAAACTCTTTGTTTTCCCCTCAAATGGCGTGGCCCCGCCCCCAGCGTGCGATGTCACTTCCGGGTGACGCGCACGCCGGGGCGGAGTTCCCCCCGGGCCCCGATTCCCCAGCGTCGGGTAACGGGCCTCCGGGGCGGGGGGAATTCCGCCCTACCGGGGGGGTTGGCAGCCCTATTGCACAGTGAACTATAAATATAACATTTTGCCACAAGGATCCTTGGATGCATAAATGTCATTGTTCTTTTATTTATTCCTTATTCACACATTGGTTTTCTTTTTGACACAACCACAGGCTGCAGCTCTGCAAGTTGGAAGACTGGGGGCACCTTGTTTAGGAACCCTTAGAATTGGACCCATTGATCTAATTAACTTGAAATCTGAGGGACTTCAGTGGAGAGACAAGCACTAACTCCTCTTCCATTTTGGTGCCATTTAGTTGGAAAACAGCCACTCCAGTTCCACCCTTGAAAAAGACCTCCATAGGCAATGGGGTTGCCAACCTCCAGGTGGTAGATGAAGATCTCCTGGAATTACAACTGATCTCCAGGTAACAGAGATCAGTTTACCTGGAGAAAATGTCTGCTTTGGAAGGTGGACTCTATGGCATTATACCTCATTGAAGTGCCTCCCCTCCCCAAACCCTCCTCTCCTCAGGGTCCCACCCCCAAATTCTCCAGGTATTTTCCAGCCTGGATCTGACAATCCTAATAGGCAATAATAGCAGAACTGCTGTTCTTCCCTACATCATTCCCCATTTTGTGAAAGGAAACAAATAACAGACCGCAACAACAACAAACCCAGAAAACAACATGTTTTCAGCAGAAAGGTAATTATTTAAAGTTTTCATTCAGTCACTCTAAGAGTAGGAAAGTAAAAGGAATGGAGTCAGTTTTAAAAAATATATGCTGGTAGCTAGCACCATTTTCTCCTGACAGGAATCAGTGGAGAGAAATGCACCTGTGTCAAGAATCATAAATTTGTTCAATCTGCTTGAAATTTAGGGGTTCTTTAGATTTAAGAAACAAGGATATTCTATGCAAATTTGGTGCTATTATCTTTAAAAACAGCTTTCCCTGACCCACAAGTTGTTGCTCAGTTTTGAAAATCCAGAACCTGAAAAACCACATGAATCCCAATCTGGCAATGTATTACCCAAAAATCACCATTCACAGTAAAATTCCCCACCCACCTCAATCCCAGATCTGAAATCATAATAAAAATGTTCTCAGATCACACCCCTACAAAATTTAAATACCTAAGCACTCTCTCTCTCTTTTTTTGGCAGATTTAAGACAAAATATATTGTCATTATTAACAGCCAATTGAATTGGAAAAAAATACAGCTCTGTTTATGATTGTACTGTAAAGGACTTGTTTAGTCAGAACCAAATAAGGGTTATGGTTGACAAATGAGAACCAACTTTCCTTACTCATATACTTGTGTATGGCATAGCATCATTATGTTTCACATTAATCAACCATAAATAACATGCATAATTACGACTCTTCCTTTGAATTCCCACTTCAAATTAGTCTTATAATAATGTACTGTAATAATTAATCAATTGATTTACATCTTCACAAATATTCATTGGAATCTTTAAAATTAAACCACTTTTTAAAAAATCTTAATTGCACCCAGGCATGTTCATGGAACTGTGCATGTAATAGCACTCTGATTCATAGCACGGGGTTAAAGAGTATTAAGGACTAACTAATCTACGTTAAAGTGAATAAGCACCATAATTACTAATTTACCAAATTTCTAAAAAGGAGGGGGAGAGGGAGAGGGAAAGAGAGAAAAGCAGTCAAGAACAAAAAAATAATCAAGATAAAACCATCAATGCCAACAGATCATAAAACTGCACCAAAGTGGAGCATTCTACCTAAATACCACCAGATTGTTGAGGCAGAACTTTGGCTAATCCTTTTGTTTTCAGCAGCTATTGGTCTGTCATATGTTTTCTCTCCGGAATATTTCTACGTACACAGAGAAGGTTAAGATTTTAACAGTTTTAATCTGTTTTAGTGATTAACCTTGTAGTTCAGTTCTATGTGTGTGGGTTGTTTTTTTAAAAAAGTTACAAGCCACCCTCAGCCCCACATTGCACCTATAAAATGGATTGGCTTATAAACCACAGGGACTTCTCCCAGTGGGCCCAAGGCCTTTCCTCAGGCTGATCCATCCAGTGGTGGCAAGGGTCCATACTTGGAGGCAGCACTAGGCCTGACAATGTGAGGAGAAACCCAACCAGTTGGAGTCTGCCTGGCTGGGGGAGGCAGTGTGTGGTCTGGGGGACTCAGCACCCACACTGAGGCTCACAGAGCCCAAGGAAGTCGGCATCCACCTCACCCAAGGCCTGTGTGACCCAGGAGAGGTAGCACAGAAGGTGCACACAGGGGAGGCTCCCAGACCGCTTGAGCCCCATGGACGTGGCGCAGCAGGAAGGTTGCTTCTGCCTGCCTCCCTTGGAGGGGGGCTGGACAGAGCTGACTCTCCCTCCCTCCTTTAGGGGTCGGGACTCTTTTCTAGGGCCATTTTCCCATCTCAGTCCACCCTATTTACCTCTCCAACATTTTTATAGCTACTTGGGCCTCAAAAGGGAGCAGTTCCCAAGTGTTAGTTTGACTACTAAAAAAGCCCTTGTCCTTGTGGATATCATTTTGGTGCCTGCCTTCAATGGTATTTGAAGCAGAGCTTCACTGGAAGATTTTTAACAAGTAAGGTGTTATGTATGGGAGCAGATGTTCCCCACAAGTTACAAAAAGCTCTGCAAATGCAAATCCCTCACACAATGATACTAAGATGTATTAGGTTCTCCACATCATAAAGACCATGATATCATGTAGTCAAGCTATCATGGTAGCAGGAAACATACATAATTCTGCCCCCAGTTTAACCCCCCCCAAACTAGTGACTTAAATCCATATTTAGCAATGCTTTCTTATATTCCCTGCAAACGCAAATTCAGCACCTTTGTCATGGTGAACCTGGTATCAAAAACACATTAACTGAGAAGGCACCACAATAAAGTCCTAAACTGAAGCAGGTTTGGGGTTCTTTTTCCTAGTTTTTTCACTTCTCTCTAAATGATCATCCATTTAATTGACTCGGAAAATTATTGGCTTCTCATTTATATTCTTCTTCTTCTCCCTCATAGCGACAGAAATGACACCAAAAGATCTAGAAACTACATTGTTTGCAGTTTTTGCAAAATTTAAATACTTTTTTGAGTAAGAAGTAGAAACTAAGGGAAACAAAAATCCAACAGCTGAAAAAAAAGGCACCATAATATAAAGAATGAAGTGGTGAAAAATCTTCTCTTTAAACAGACAAGGAAAATGAGATATACTGTTTTATTAAAAACTGTTCACATTGTCCGCACAGTGATGCTAGGGTTTTTGATCAGACAAACTGAGGCATGTCATAGATATTTCACATGATACAACATGAAATAACATTCAGCACTGGAACACTATTTTGCAGTTTTAAGTGTTTTGCAATATCTTCTTAGTATAGGTTATTCAACAGATGGAAATGTAGTCAAATACTACCCTAATCTAATGCTGTATTATTAACTCAAAGAAAAGATGTAATCCATTCCAAGCCAACACTTGTCTGTCACAAGGATGTAGTTAAATATACCAGTTCCTATGGTCTCCAATAAATTAAATTCTTACCAGCATGATAAACACCTTTGATAAGAAAAAGAATCAACAGCTATCATTGCTATAAGAAAGACCACTGCAATTATCCCTTGGGCTTTCAATGACAATTCAAATACACAGTCTTCAAATCAAACAACTTGTCTAATTGGCCACGGAGGTAACCTGCTTACCTGCTCTATAGCCTTTTAACTTAACATACACTTGTGATACAGTAAACTGACTATAACTAATGTTCAACTAAAATAGGAGGCATTTTTCAGAAATGCTGTTGTCCTAAGAAATATTCCTTTTCAGTTATTTTTCACAGTCCTTTGCAAAATGGTTCAAAGTTCTTCAGAATGGGTGGATGCTAGGAAGAAGAGTGAACGTTTCCCCATTACCAAAGCAATTGTGTCAATGCTCTCTCACAACATTGAGTAGCTATGAGTGACCACATGTGGCTATAAGTATCTCTACTCTCCCACTATTAGCCTTGTGACTAGAAATAAATCCCAGTAAGTTTTGCCATGGAAGCAATTTAACTGCCGGAGCAAAAGGGAAACATCAAGAAAGG
Organism: Gekko japonicus; assembly: GCF_001447785.1. Taxonomy (NCBI): domain Eukaryota; kingdom Metazoa; phylum Chordata; class Lepidosauria; order Squamata; family Gekkonidae; genus Gekko; species Gekko japonicus. Next base: position 286,323 of record NW_015172004.1, on the reverse strand, counting down.
GAGCTGACCTGCTATGGTCTATGCAATGGACATATATTCCTCCCGCCCTTCATCATGAGAGCAATGAAGGTTTCATTTGCCATTAATGGCATCCTCAAGTAGCCAGTTCTGATTGGATACATGATATCATAACATCATCATGTTTAGTATATGATTCAGCATTTAATGGAATAATCCACAAAAGAAGGGAGACCCTCCCAAAACTGACGCAGAAGCAGCTGCACGCCAGAAATGTAAACAGATGCATTAAAAAGGACTCAAATGATAGGAGGTTTGTAAAGGGTTTTTTTTGTATCTCTCAAAAGCCTACCTTTTTCTTTAAAAATGCAGGAATACAAAAATTCAATGCAGCTCTTGTTATAATACTATTTTTGCATCACAGCCATAACTCATAACTAGTTTCCTTCAATAGCCAACACAGGAAAACAGCAGAGGACCCAGTGACATTGTTAGAAAGTCAGTCAAACTTCTCTTAATTAATGTGAACACTATACATCTCTATAAATCATAGTTGTAAGTGCCTGTATAAGCAATAGCAACAGCCCATTCATGATGGAAGCTTTTTTGAAACATCTCTGTCCAAAAAGAAATACCACAAATTTTTATGACGTGTTTTGGGATCCATGATCATGCTTAGAAACTGGAAACTGCTTTTTATGACAAACAGAAAAAGAGAGAGAGAAAATAATTTTACCTGAACCCCTCTTGGTCACAACCTTCAGACTCTGAACGAGAGTAGCATACAAGAGAATTAAGTGAGGAATAGGAGCTTTCATCTTCCAGTTCTCCAAGGCTGTTCCCTAAAGCACAAAGAGACAGAGAAACATTGGCTTGTATTTAACTGCAACATAATTGTAGAATTTACATTGCGGCAGAATTGTGTCAGCTCTCCTGCCATGGTAGTATCTTGCCCAGTTTTCAGTAAATTCCAAAAGTACGGCATTTACTGTTATCCAGCAATCAGCAATTGCATTATTTAACTGTTGTAAATTCAAATTCCAATAATAACTGTTCTTGTTAAAATGTTAAAGAAGTACAATCACAGTTCAATACAGTTATGTGTGCTTAAGTGAAATGACATTAATGGGTTTTAGTATGGTTTACACTTTTGGATTATGGCCTGCAATTTTGTATTTATACACTAAATTGCATGGACTGACAAACTTTCAACAGTATTGAAATTAGTCTTTTCTAGCCTGAGATTGCAGCTGTCTGAGGCCTCCTAGTGTCAAAATACTGGTTTAATTTTATATTGCTCCTCCCATTTATGTTGCATTAGATTTGACAAGGTTCCCCCATTTATGACCCAGTCTCTCTTCCTTCCTGGACATTCCAAACAAAGTGTTTATATCAAAGATTACATTGATTGCTGGATCACAGGCCCAAAATAAACAAAAGAGAATAGCCCTCCTATTGCCTTTTAAAGACATAGGGGGATACAATCCTGGAACCCAAAACTGTGAAGACCCCACCCCCTCCTCCAGCCAAGACCCCCTTGGATAGAAGGCCCCCCCTTTATTTTGTACTTAGTTGTTTTAATAGGCACCCCTTTTTAGAACCTAAGTGGCAGGGGATCTGAAACTTGGGGAACCTCATAATGGCACCTGGGTTCAGCCAAGGCATTGGAAATCTGAGGAAAGACGAGGGAGGGTGTGCTAGAATTAGAAACTGATTAAATGCAATCTCCTACTGTGCAGTGGCATATTGTTCTCAAGAAGAAAAATGCTAAGGCTATCACCCAATATCCTGACACACCCTGGAAGTGTCTGCCCAGCTCCAAGGTATGCCCAATACAATCATATCCCGTGCTCCAAGGGATAATTCATCAAGACAAATGTGAACCTTTTCCAGCTGTAGACAGCTGCACAAACCTTAAGTATCACTAATCCAATCCAGCCATTGATAAAGGCAGCCTAACATCTGATCCACCCAGGATGGGCCATCAAGAAGACATTTAACTCCATCATTCATGCCTGGTTCTTTGTCAGTATGCTAAAACCATCCAACTATTGTCTCACCTTGGAATGTCAGATATTTACCTATTAATCTTCCCACCAGATTTTGACAGCAGTTACCTTCAAACTGTCCAGTCAAATTCAAGCTTCATATCTTGGACCAATCATACTCCTGGGAAAGTGGGTTTCTACACCTAACTATGGGACTCTTCCTCATAAAAAGACCAACACAAGTCAGTGGAAAGTGTGCTGGGTTCTCCCAGTACCTGAATACCCCTGCAACTGTTTCACAAGCTCCTTTCTCCCCCTCCTCAGTGCTCTACTCCTTGGACTCCCACTGGACCTCTCCAGACCTCAAAATCTAAATATAAGGTTGTATGTCCCTTCCCTAAAACTTTGCAATTTCCTCCCTTCTACTTTTATAAGTGCTTCTTCTTGCTGGTTGTGTGTGTGTTTGCTTGAGAAATCAGTTCTCAGGTGTTTAGTACAAGCCCTTTTTATGTCCCTTCCCTAAAACTTCCCAGTGCATCCTCTTGCTGGTGTTTGTGTGTGTGTTTGTTTGGGGAATCAGTTCTTAGATGTTTAGTACAGGCCCTTTACATTTTTATTTCTTTTTAAATTTTATTTTGAATATATGAAGGAAAGCAGCAGAATCAGCAAGCATAATCCAGATTCTCCACTCCATCAACTAACTGGAGCCCGGAGAGGTGGAGGCTTGGAGAGCGCAGTGACGTGCGGCGCAGCGCGGCGGAGCCATCAAGGACATTAGCCGGGGCTGCAGCTGACACAGGGCCGCGCGCCAGAATGAGGCCTGCCGGAGGAAACTGCCCGGAAAAAGACCTGCTCCAGAAGGGCACCAGAAGGACGCCGATACCCGAAGCCGCTGCAGGAAGCCGGATAACAACAAAAGCCCTGGGTGCTGGTATGCAGACACTACCCTATAGACAATGTGGCCCTAGTTAGGTGAAATTGGAGACTCTATGTAAACCGCTCAGAGATCTGTCAAGGGTTAGAGCGATATATAAAGTGAATGTAAATAAAAATAAATAAAAAAATAAAACATTTGTTTTGTAATTCATAAGCATTGGGCTTGAAACTTGCCTCCTTAACTAAAGAGGCCGAGGTCACAAATATTGCCAGGCTGACATTTTTCCATCTATGCCAAGCATGGCAAATAGCCCTTTTCCTGTTGCACCCTGACCTAGCCACAGTAATCCATACAACGGTCACCTCCAGCTTAGACTACTGTAACTCGCTCTATACTGGTCTTCCCTGGACCTGGAAACTCCAGCTGATCCAGAATGCGAATGCCACAGATGGCACATATACAGCCTGTGCTGCACCTATTACACTGGCTTCCAGTGGAATACCAAGTCAGATTTGAGGCATTGGTATTGACCTTTAAGGCCTTGAGCGGTCTGAGGCCTGCCTATCTATGGGACCGTCTCCTCTGGTATGTCCCCGGGAGAGCATTATGCTCTGCTGAAAGCAATCTGCTGGTGATCCCTGGCCCCAAAGATATCTGACTGTCCTCGACCAGAGCCAGGGCCAAGACCTGATGGAACTCTCTGCCAGCTTCCATCAGGGCCCTATGGGATTTAATGCAATTCCGCAGGGCCTGTAAGGCAGAGAGGTTCCACCAGGCTTTTGGTTGAGGACAGCAATAGTTTCCATCATAGCTGGCAGCCTGCTCTTTTCTTCCATCATGCCTGCTTCGGCCTCCTCTTTAACCTGCCCACGAGACAGAAGAATAGTTGAAAGTAGGCTTTCAATTAAATTATGGATGCCATCTGGAGATTATCAAACTAGGAATGATTGAACTGCTGATTTTAATCTGTATTTTTGGTATGTTTTTAACCTGTTGTAAATCACCCAGAGCCCTGTGTATGCAGGGACTGGGCAATTCAGAAATTCTTCTACTACTACTACTGTATGTCCAAACAGCAAGGTTTACTTCAGTTCAATATTCCAAACATAGAACACTGAAAAGAGAACAAGAAAACATTACATATAGTCCAACAAGCCACAGGGAGAAGGGAATACCGTATCTACTTGCCTTATACATTCTGAAAGAAAAAGAGAAGAATTCAGACAAAAAAGCACTATTGGTTTTTATACTGCAGCTTTATTTTAAAAAAAAGAACTTATATCCTAAACCTCCTGCATGTGTATCTTTAAAAGAAGAAGAAGAGAAGAGATTGGATTTATACCCCGCCCTTCACTACCCAAAGGTGTCTCAAAGTGGCTTACAAACTCCTTTCCCTTCCCCTCCCCACAACAGACACCCTGTGAGGTAGGTGGGGCTGAGAGAGCTCTTGACAGAAACTGCTCTTTTTCAAGAACAGCTGTGCCAGAGTTATGGCTTGCCCAAGGTCATCCAGCCAGGTGCAAGTGGAGGAGTGGGGAATCAAACCCGGTTCTCCCAGATTAGAGTCCGCACACTTAACCACTACACCAAACTGGCTCTCAAAGACATGACAAAGGAGGAAAAATTTGGCTTAACAGTTGTATTTTAAATCAATGTTGAGATTTTCCAAGTTCTTATATTCTGATTTATTCACAAATGTAGAACTGATAGTACTGGATCTCCTTGTAAAGAGAAAGGGGGAGAAACCTAGTATAAGTAGGAAGAGTACATTTTTAAAATTATCAGCAGAAACATATTTTAAAAGGAAGAGTTACAACCTTAAAAATTAGCAGAATAAATAAGTGACTATTGTAAAAGAGAACTGAATTGCATGTCAGTTCTCTTCCACAGATTTTAGGACCCCAAAAGTATATTCCTTTTAGAGAGTAAATAAGCCCCAGTTATACAGAGGTGAAGCAGAACAGATGCAACTAAGGCTATGTTACACTGTGTTGCTATGCTACACTGCAGGCCTAAGAAGTACGCTTCTGTAACCAAAATTCCATTTTACAGTCACTGCACTAAATGATGCTGCAGGAAATCCTGATGCTGATATCTTCAGTCTCTAGGATACTAGACAGTCAGCTTCTTGCTCTGCATAAGCTTAATAAATACTTCCCAAAGAACTGTACTTTTACATAGCACTTTTAAGATCAACAGATAAAGTCTAGTTTGGGGGGGGGGGGAACCAAGGCCAAGCTGGCTCATTAAACCCAGGCTGGTGAAGAGAATACTGCCTATTACAGAAGGAAATGAAAAGCAATAAAACATTGCCACACTAGAAGCTGGAAGACAACCTGTAAAGTAGGCTTGCCACCTCTGGGTGGGGAAATACCTGGATATTTGGGGGGGGGCAGAACCTAGAAAAGGCAGTTTTTGAGGAGGGGAGGGATTTCAGCAGGGTACAATCCCATATAGTCCACCCTCCAAAGCAGCCATTTTTTTCCAGGGGAACTGACTTGTATTGCCTGGAGATCAATTGTAATTGTGGGAGATCTCCAGGTCCCTGCTGGAGGCTGGCAACCCTACTGCAAAGTCCAGTGTGAAAGAAAGTATTAAAGAACACAGAAACAACAACTGAATAATAAGCATTTCTGTTTCTCCACACTGAAGCTGGTGACATTTGAAACGTTTTAATAGTAATATATGGCAAGGGTAAGACTTTTGGCCAAAAAGGTATCATAAGCACCCTGGAAATATTAACAAGGTAAATAGCTACTGCTATCTAAACTAAGGCCATTTGATAAACACCACTTGGAACTCACTTTGTCTGTGTCTACGTGCCTCTTCTGTTACCATACAGTGAGCAGGTATGGATATCTAGTTGCAAGGAATCTCATAGTCAGATCCATTTGGGAAATGAAGTTCCTAGGCCATGTTTTCCTATGCAGAGCATCCATTGAGCACAAGCTCAATGAAATTATAAGCAATACTTCCACTTTTCAACTGAATGGACAGAGCAACAAACAGAACAAAGCAAGCCACAACATCATAGCAGATTGTCTCAATTGTCTACAATGCTGCTATCCTACCCCTCTCACCCAAGGTGGGGAGGATGTGGGGTTTACAGACAGCCTAGAGGACGTGAAGGTGTGTACTCAACCTGAAACCGGTGCTTGGAGATGCACTACCATTGGCGGCACAGAATGAAGGCTTAAAGACCTACTAAGCCTGCCTTCACTCTCTTTGTCCACCAACCATCCTTTGTGGCTATGCTCCTGCTCCATATTCAGTATGAAATCGGAAAAGGGAAGTGAGGGCTCAATTTTACTCTTTCCTTTTCTATTTCATAGCAGGGTACATAGGTCAACACTCCAAATATTTCAGTATCTCCTCCTGTCTCCTTCTTCAGTTTGTGATTAGTCACCATTCAGCAACATTTCTTATTTCTACCTTTATCTGTGCTACATAGGACTCTACTGAGGATTTGTTGGTTGATTTCCCTACAGTTTTGTTTATCCATGTCTCCTAACTGCTCCCTCAACATTATTCTTTCATTAAAACTACTCTGACTTGATGCCCCCCCACCCCGTTTTACTGTACTACAATTGTGTACACGACTTGGCTTGCTCAGTTAGAAGGTTTATATGTTCTGGAGCCTTTGCCTGCCAGAAGACAGGTTCTCACTGCTGACAGCTGTTCTCATGAAATATGCAGCTTTCATTGTGTCACCTCTTTTTTAATATATGCAGTGGATGATGAAAATTGTCTGATCCTTGGGGTGATGGCCTGTTGTGCATAAATGCCTTGTCATATGACAATGAGCTGCCAAGGAGAACATTATAAAAATGGACTCCACTTAGTGCTTATAACATGTAAACTGGCCCTTACTCCTATTTACATCAATATAAACTAATCAACAGCATCCAAGACACTTCAGCTCTGGGACCAGGTGTGCTAATTTTGGAATCTTATTCCCTAGACTGCAGCCTTTCTTGCTCCCACTCATTTCTAGTGGCAAGGTAGCAGGCTGAGAAGTGGCAGGAATATAATAAATGTTAACACATACTATTTATGTAATGATTTCAAACATTCAAATGAAGTCAACAGCCACCCACACCATTTACTCCCCAGAAACTAGTATTCAGAGACTGCCTTTGAACCTTGAAGTTCCATTTAGCTATCCCAGCTATTTGCTGTTAATAGATGAATGACTCCATAATAGATGAATGACTATCTGAGAACTGGGGATCACCACATCCCATGGCATATGGGTTACCTACTTTTTTTCTTGCTGCCTCTAATGCCTAGTATGCCTTCCCAAGACAGCTACATGATGCCGTCTTTTACTTTCTTCAGATCTCTCCTCTTTGGGGATTTGAATTTTGGTTTTGTTTGAACATGAAAGTCTGTAAAGACCTACTGATGGCACTGTATAAATAATAAATAATCATAATTATAAGGGTTTTCAGTAACACTTGACTAAAATAAGTCTCTACATTATTGTTCCCTCAAGATTTGGCAGCATGAACATAAAATGACAATGCAAGCTAGTTTTCAAGTGGGAAGAGTAAATTTGTACATTTGGGATTTGCGAGGTAATTTTTATTTTAAAAATTCCATATAAGAATTATCATCACTTGCAAATGCCACCCTCCTTAAAAATGAGAAGGGACAGTGGCAAATATTTCATAATCACTTCTACCAGTTTTTTGTATATTTCCCCAGGCTTGTACACACCTTTCAGTGGGGTCAAGCCGTCTGAAAAAGAATTGGCAGATGTGCTGGAAGTTAAGGATGGAATTGTTAATTTAGGATTGACATTAAGACCTGGCCATATAAGCTGCTTAAAAGACACACAGATTTATTATCAATGTTTGCCAAGTTTTGATTGACAAAGGAAGATAAAATCTAGGCTACTTATTCTAGGCCTTGAAAGATTTCTTTAAGTTTGCAGAGTTGCCCATCTCTCCTTATATATAATTGAGTAGTGGGGTGGCACTTTCTGAACATTCCACACGCCTCTAAATCAGTTGGCTCCATGATGTGTCACTCAATGCTGTCCCTATCTACTGGCTGCATTGCCTGAGTCCCACCCACAGAGGTGGCACCTCTTTCCTCAGAAGACGGTTGCTTCACTCTGGTGAACACAGCTACTGTTTTTGCTCTCCTCATCAGATGACAATTGATTCCCTCAGGGGGAAAAACTCACAATCTTTAGCCTCCAAGCCAAGTTTGCTGAACGGAACGGGAAAAAACCCGCCAAGTAAACAGCTGTCAGCATGGCAGAGGCGGGGGGGGGGGGAACCAGCCCAAGTTATCACAAAAAAGCCAGTGGATACACACACAAGCAGAGATAGAGGATGGGACCAGACACATAAAAAACAGGAAGCCAAAAAACCAAGGCATACTGCAAAGCAGAAATACAGACACAGTCACAGACAGATCTATGTAGGCATGCACAAACAGGAGGAGTGCAGGAACAACTGGCTGAAGCGGAGAATGACATATATATTAAAAAAAATACAGAGAGTGTGTGCCATTGGGATAAACCCTGTGAGTGGGGGGAACCTTAACCACACCCAGAGTGTGAAAACCAATTACAAAGAGAGTGGCAAACCGACAGAGACAGATACAGACATCCAGATACATATTTAAAGCAGAAAAAGGACGGAAAAAAATGGGGATCCAGGTCAGAGCTTGGTTTTCTGTAGAAATTACAACCAGACATTGTTCCTCACTTTTGTGGTCTTGATTTAGCCTTGACCAAGGAGGGAAACAGGCAGAGCCACGCATTTAAATCCTCAACTTCAATATACACCTTTGCTTACAACATACCCACAAAAAACATGCCTTTTCACACTGAAAACTATAGAGGTTTCACAACACTCATATGCCCATACTCCTCTTCATCATTCTGACATAACCTACTGAGGCTTTCGTCACAATCATTCACTTTCAACCCAACTTCCCTTGAGACTTGTTCTATGACAGGGTGGACAGTGCGACCATGACCACATTGAATGACAGGGACGTCCAACATAAAATGACTTTGCAGACTGCCCAATTCTAGAAATTACTCCACAGAGCTCTGTGTGCTCCATTTTCTGGCCCACATTGTGTGACCTTGGACACCAGTTATGGTGTGACATAAGGTATGTGCGACTTTACTTCCACATTTGTGTCTTTCTATTACATACTGCTAATATGTACTTAACTTGCTTCCAGCCAATGCATTTGTTACACATCACATCTTTCTAGAGCTCGTTGTATTGCTTTTACAATGGGCTTTACTAGTAGTCAATTATAATTATGCATATACTTGGACTACAACTAGGGATGCCAGCCTCCAGGTGGGACCTGGGGATCTCCTGGAATTATAGCTTATCTCCAGACTACAGAGATCAGTTCCCTGGAGAAAATGCTTTGGAGGGTGGACTCTCTGGCACCTCCACTGAGGTCCCTGTCTTCCCCAGGCTCCATCCCCAAATCTCCAGGAGTTTCTCAACCTGGAGCTGGGAACCCTCCTGCCCACTCCCACCTGTGGGCGGCGGGGGGGGAGGCGGGCAACCCTGACTACAGCTAAGTAAAACTCCTTTTAGTAAAAGGACAAGTTATGGCCTGTATGTAGGCTGAATCACTGACAGAGAGGTGAGAGTTGTTAAAGGCTAACAAAATGTTATTCTGGTATAAAGTTTCATGGACCAGAACCCACCCACTTCTTTAGATGCAGTCAATGGATCTTCACTATGAAGTCATGTAGATGGCTTGGGGAAAAGTCCAGCAGCAGCCATGAAGTACAAAAAGTATTACAAATTATGCTGATCTACCTAGGATGCATAATGGGTGGGGAATCATACATTTTGTCAAAATAATCCCAGTTATTTTGAGATAAAAATCCTAAATCTGGGTTCAACCCAAGGCCAAGGAAAGTGTGCACCCTTTAACAAACCTCAACTCCACAAAAGTTTATGCTGGAATAAAATTTTGTTAATATTTAAGGTGACCCAAGATTCCTATTTATTTAAGTTAAACAAGTTTTGTACAGTAGTAAATTCTAACAGATGTTGATTTTCTCATCATAGGGCCAGTAACAGGAAGAGCAGCTCCTGACAGAGTTTTCTCTTAAAGTGTAGAGAATATTCCGGTGGTAGATTTGTTTTTTGATTCCCCTGCTCACACTCCTGCGTTGTCTCTTGCCCATTCACTTTCCTCCTGCTCTCAGCTGAAGCCCCTCCAGTTCCTGAGCCCCATCATGTGAAGTTATGCTCCAGAGCCATTTTCTTGATCACCTCAAAACCTCAGGTCTGCTCTTTCCATATACTAGCTTCCCTCAAACAGCAGTGTTTCCTCTTTGATTGGCTCTGATAACCATACTTCATTTTCTTCTGCCATCTGAACTCTCACCCAGCCTGTCAGCCTTCTCATAATTCCCTTTGGTCTGCATATGGTCTGCTTTTCTAGTTCTTAATCTGAATCAGGGCATGCTGCTGAGAGCCTGCTTGGTCTATTTGGTGGTCCAGATTTTCAGCTTTCATTTTTTAAAAAGTCTCTAGACTGTCAACATTGCAAAGTAATTTTAATGGCCTACTAACAAGTCAAAATGAGCCAGACAGAATGGTATTATCCACTGGACTGAGAGCATGTACTTAGTCCAGTCTTTCAGGTTCTCTTCTAGCTGTATACTAATTGTTCTAAAGAAATGATAGTATTATATTATTTTCTTTACTTGATGATCTCTCATATACTAATCCTCTATAAAGTATATTTAGATTCCTCAAACCTCAGGTGTTGGTGGAGCTGCCCTATTGACAGCTGTTGACAAGGAGAATAATGACACTCACGGGGGTTCAGTTAACGGACTGATATCATGGACTGATATATCAGTCTGGAGTTTTGTTTTCAGTTTCTTAAATTTTTACACATATAAACTTTTACATGACTCATACTGTGTACTGCTGTGAGATAGTCAAGATATAAGATTTATTTGGAAGTTAGGGTCAAATTGGGGCCATTGAATAGCAACTTCAGGGAATAGCACTTTAAAAATCAGAGGGAACCCTATATGGCTCACACCTATGTATGGGGGAGGACAAGTTCTCTTCCCCCCCTTCCAGTTTTCCTGAGCCAGGATGGCCCCTGAGAAATTATTTTCACCTTTTGCAGCATAATGTACAGTATTTAGTGCATGTGACTTTCTGGGCCAAATTGGGCTTCTCCTGATTTCCTGCAGTTGCTGCATGGCTCCAGGAAAAGTATGATGTCTGGTTAGATTCTTAGGTCCTGTTCATACGAGGAGTTTTGGTCCGGGAGCGAGACTGAATGGGGGCGGATCAAACGGGCACAATCCCACGGCAACATCTGGGAATCGTTGCCTGCCCATCTCCGATCCATCTCTCCCGGCCGAAAACCCGCACCAAAAAGAACCACCTAACCTGGTGGTTCTTCTGATTGAAGCACCGCAAGACGGGCCGTTGGATCGCCTGCGCGTCTTTGCGCCGGCTCATCCCCGGCTGCTAGCCGAACTGCGCATGCTCCGACATGCGCAGTTCGGCAGGCTCCCCGTCTGAACTGTGTTTTCTCCCCGGCATCTGATCGTGCTGGGGAAAAAAAGGTGCAGCGGCCCAGGGGATCGTGGGATCCCGCCGCGGTGTCTCAACTTTCGTGCGGCTTTTAAAAGCCGCGCTTTGAGCGACTTATCCCCTGCTGTGTGGCAGGGGCCTTAGTTTCTTAAATGGAATTTAATTCTTAGCAAATTAAGATAAAAACTTAAGACTTGTCCTAGTAACTTACAGGTGCACAGACACACAGTGGTTTGGATCACACTCTGTTTGCCAGCTCCAAACAGAAACCTGATTTTTTTTCAACTATCAGTTCGATGGTTCATTAATCTGTTAGGCAGGTTGTTTCACTCTTTTCCTTACTAACCATGCAATACAGGTGCAGTTGGCTTTTCACTCATGTGCATTCTCACAGCCCAGCTGAGTTCAATTGCCCTCCCTCCCTTGCTGCATTATTGTTCTGCTCTGTAGGCAACTGTTTAAATAGACAATTTGATTGATTACAAATTATATACATGAGTCATCAATAAATGCAGTGTTACAATAAAACCTACACTTTGGTGTTTGTCTAAGCCGTCCTTAGTGACACTAATGGCTGCTGATCAATCTGAACTGGCAGTATCTTCATGTATGAACAATTTTGGAAAACTTGGTACAGACTGGTTCAACAGGAATTTGTGGCTGCTTGCCACAAACCAAAGAGATTGGATGATCAGACTACAGACTTCAAACATGGTGAGTTTGATCGCTGAACATGTTCATAGCAAAATTCACAGCAGCCCTGATGACACTCCACTGACAGTAAGGCCCCTTTAACATTACCTTCTAAACCGTATGTTATCCATTGTTGGCCCAATACAGGGATGGAGGTTTCATACAGCAAATTTCATTCTGGCTGTGGTAACACACACTAAATAATGCACTTTCAATCCACTTTCAGTGCACTTTCCAACTGGATTTTACTGTGTGACCTGGGAAAATCCAGTTAGAAAGTGGATTGAAAACGGATTATTTAATGTGTGTGACTGCAGCCTCCGTTACTGAGCTGTTTCTGAAGCAATCTGGCCATTTCAAACAGCGTCATGCTTTTTTCCCCCTGCCCTTTTTTGCCACATGATCTTCCTCAAACTTTTTTTGAACATTCTAAGTTGAACACTACAGCACTAGACCAAAATAGCACTTCTCAATGTATCTCAATGGTGTCTAGCGCTATAGCACTCAATTTGAAACATTTTTTAAAGTTTGAGGAAGATCACAAGGCAAAACGTGTGGGGGGAAAGTGTGGTGCTATTGGAGGTGCTGCAGATGGTTTAAACAGCACACTACAGTGATTCAGAAGTGCAAAGTGGTGAAAATGGAAGAAGGCAGTTTACCTCAAGAATGGCTCAACCATGCTTTGCTAACCAGACACAAGTGGCTTATTATGGAAAAGTAAATAAAATCCGTTAGCAGCTTGTTACCAAAACGGCTGTGGCTGAAATGACACAAAAAATCTGTTAGCAAATTGCAAAGACTGTCTGAAAGGGGCCTAAGTTTCATAGAAACCAATGTAAGCCCACTAAAATCAATTGGGTGCAGTGTGCACAAAATTGCAGCCTAAACTTTACTTCATCTGACTCTGAGGACAAAGCATTTCTACTTACTAACACTAACTGTTACAGGAGACTTGTGTGTACGTGTTGTTGGAAGAAAAAAACACAAGAGCCTCCTTCCCAGGGATTTCTACTTGCACATTAACTCAACAGATGCACAGCCATGTGCCACTGGAGCAAATAACCCCCCCCCCAAAAAAAAACAGGGACTGCAGGGTCTTGCTCTCTCTCTTTTCCAGATAAGCTTTGTTGTTGTCTCAGAAGAAAGCCTGAGCAAATCTTGGTATGACCAAAGAATCAGGTAAAGGGTTGTTTTTTTCCTATATCGCTGTCCCCATTTATTTTTATATAGGGTGCGGGCAGTTAACAGGAGTAAATGCAAAACAACTGGAAGAAAACTCAAAATATACTGTGACTGAGGACCATAATTATCAATTTTCATGAAACGCAAATTAGGCAATTCAGATTTTTGGGGAAATGAATATGGCAGTCCTAATCATCCCGCATCCTAAGATCATTTACACATTATGTACATCCTGTGGATTGTCCCACAGCTACCTGTTTTCATTAGTTCCCATCTCTTCTGCCTGCCCCATTGTCCGGCTATCTAGTATACCTCTTAGGCTTGCCAGCTCTGAGTTGGGACATTCCTGGAGATTTTCAGGGTAGAGGCTGAGAAAGGTGGGTTTGGAAAGGGGAGTGACTTCAATGAGGTATAATGCCATAGAGTCAACCTTCCAAAGCAGCCATTTTCTTCAGGTGAACTGATCTCTGTTGCCTGGGGATCAGTGGTAATCCCATGTGAACTTCAGCCACCATCTGGAGGTTGGCAACCCCAGCGCCTCTCCTTAATCCTCTCACAGTTTCCAATCTCTCTGCCCATTGCTACCTTTTTACTTACCTGTTCAGGAACCGGATATACAGAAAATTTACTCATTGAAACTTATTTTTCTGACATAGAGATAAGTAAGAAAACTCTTCATTAGCTACATTTCTGTATGTCCATTAAATGGTAGTGGTTATTAGAATAATTATCCTGACCAACAGCAAGAAGCAACAGATATATCCAAAGTTAATGAACAACATTTACTGCAAATGCAAGTGATCCACCTATTAGATGCTGAGAGTATGTATTACGGTATATACATAAAAGAAAATGCAATAGTCAACCAAAACTATAATATAAGAACAGTAAAGAGGTCAGCAGATCACAAAATGGAAGTTGTGGCTTTTGTGGCATGCAACATGACTCTGGCAAATGGCTATCTTTTGGCACTGTATACAGAAATTGCGGAAGCAGAAATAATTGTGCCATAGTCTATAAACATTTGAAGCACAGTAAAACTGCACACCACCTGAGACAAGTAAGCAATGATGACCAATGGAATAATTCAGAAACTGATATTTTCTATGAAGGGATACTGCTTCCCAGGTGTGGGAGGCAGATCCCCTGATTTTAAGGGCTCCTGCCGGCTGATGGCCTGCTGGCCAATAGGAGAAAATTCTCCCCACCCTGGCAACCCTGTTTTTATGCTAAAACACCAAGGGGTTTGTAAAGTTTGCGTTGGCACCCTGTAACAGAACCAGAACCTCAGCGTTACTTTACAGGGTGCCAACACAAACTTCACTAACCAGCTTGATGTTTTAGCATAGAAATAGGGTTGCCAGGTCCCTTAGTCTTGCTGGCAGGGGGATTTGGGCGGGTGTTCTGGGACGTTGTGCAATGTGCTGACATCACCTGGAAGCGATGCCACCACGTCAGTGATCTTGGGGGGGAACACTCTCCTTTTTGGGCAAAACTCTATGGTTTGAGGCCATTTTTACAATAAAGGTTTGCCCAAAAAGCAGAGTGCCACCCCCCAACATCGCCAATGTGCTGACGTCACTTCTGGGAGGAGAAGGATACCAACTGGAATTCTAGGTTGTAAATTCCAAACAGCAGCCCATCCTATCTGCAAATACCAGTAGACACATGAAACATGTAACATTCAATACATGTCGTAAGTCAGTCTGTGCTCAGTGACAGCACAGATTCCACAGATGAAGAGCTACCTGCAGCTGGCCCTCAACCAGTAACTGAACAGCTGGTTGCAGCTGGCTCTGAGCCAGGAGAAGAGAAACAAGAGATCATGTTAGAAGAGAGAAGAGGAGATTGGATTTATATCCTGCCCTTCACTCAGTGGCTTACAAATTCCTTTCTCTTCCTGTCCCCATAACAGACACCCTGTGAGGTAGGTGGGGCTGAGAGAGCTGTTTTCAGAACTGTCCCAAGATCATCCAGCAGCTGCAAATGGAGGAGTGGGGATTATCCCAGATTTGAGTCCATGCACTTAACCACTACACCAAACTGGTTACTAGCAGAGCAGAAGTCTGCAATTTGCAAGAAGCCAAGAATGAAAAAACAGCCAGAAGCAAAAAAAGTAATTGAGCTTCTCTTCCATCTCCTCATATTCCTTTACCAATCCCTTTTGTCATCCAAAGGCCCCACTGCTTTTCTGGTTGGTTTCCTGCTCTGGATATATTGGGGGGGAAATGTTTGTCTTGATGCTTTTAGCAACCCACTCTTCAAAATCTCTTTTTGCATGCCTAATTATTGACTTACATTTCTTTTGCCAGAGCCTCTTGTCCCTCCTGTTCAATTCATTAGGGCAAACCTTCCACTTTTTAAAAGAAGCCTCCTTACCTTGTATAGCTTCCTTGACCACACTGGCCTTTTTTCCTAACTTGTGTTGCCATACAAGCCTATCAATGTGTTTTTATGAACTGTATGGACTGTGCAAAGGGACTGTACAACATGGAGACCTGGGAATATCTGTTGAGACTGCACACCTGAAAGAGGGACACCTTCCTTTAGCGTTGCTGCTCCAGAAGTAATCCAGAGTTACCAGACATCTCGCCTGCTGTGAGATGAAGCAGTTCTATAAACTTGTACAAAGCCTGTACGCCATGCCATGGAAAGACACGAGGACAGAGAACTCCAAACTCCATTAGGAGTTTCCTCCAGCACATGTAGGCAACCCCCCCTCCTCCAGACCTGCAAAGCTGCATGTAGCTCTGAGACTCTATTCATGGTTGCTTAGCAACTAATCACTCACCCATCAGCAAGCCTGCTAGGGCCATCAAGAGACAATAGCCTTAACTTGATGACTCATCTTACCTGCAATCAGGTGCCAGCTTCCAGTCTAAGTTTCTAGATCTCAATATTGACCACTCCTTAGTTCCCCCTCCCCTCTTCCAGCCAGCCAATAGTATGTTTTATGGGACGGACTAACAGTAGGTGTCACAGGGGGATGTAGCCAGCCTAGCCTGCCCCCCCACCTTATAAAAAGATGCTTACCAACCACATGGTCTCTCTCTCGCCCTCTCCACGACCCCTATCAAAGCTTTAACCCTCTTATGTCCAGCTTGCTATCCAGGCCCCTGCCACACGGGGGGCAAAAGAGACATGCGGCGGCGGGATCACATAGATTCCCTGAGCCGCTGCACACTTCCTCCCTGGCACAATCAGATGCAGGGGGGAAGCCACTGAAAGGGGAGCGAGGCAGCCGAACTGCGCATATGTGCGCATGCGCAGTTCGGCCGGGAGCCTGGATTGCTCCAGACGACAGGCGCGCCAGTGATAGCACAGTCGCACTTCATGCGGCATTCCCGGTAAGTCCTCCTCTGGGAGTGGTTCTTTTTTACTGCGGGTTTTTGGCCTGAAGGGCTGGATCGGGGATGGGTGCGCGCTGCTTCCCAGATGTTGCGGTGAGATCGCGCCCGTTTGCTGCGCCCCCGATCCCACCCTCTCCCGGGCCAAAACCTTCCGTGTGACCGGGGCCCCATATACCCTACCTCCATCTTTAAACTCTGGTCTGCAGCTAGAGTCCAGGTGGTTCTGCCGGTTCAGAGCACGTGTTCCCCATTATCTATTTCTTAGCCCTCCATTTTTCCATTGGAACAGCTCAATCAATGAGGACAGGTAAATATCACCCAATCAACGAATGTCCTGCTAATGCTAATGTATTTATGATCTATCTCTATTTCTGAGAAACAGTATATGTGTGTGTGTGCTTGAGTATGGTTTGACTGAGACATCTCCATCAGTAAAAGCAGGGGTCATTTCGTAGAAAAAGAGCTAGGGGAACTCATTAGCATAACTCATTAGCATATGCCACCCCCCCTGACATCAGGGGCCCGGCGGTGGACCTGCAAGGCCAGCGGGAGTGCGAGGAAGCCCCGCCAAGGCCCTCCCTGGCCCCAGGCAGGCAGGGGTGGGGAGAGGCGGGGAGGAAGCAACTTACCCTCCCTCTTCTTCTGCCTCCTCCTGGCAGAATGAGGGCTGGAAGCAGGGCGGCTGGAAGCAGGGGGCGGGGCTTCGTCATGTGCCCTGCCCCCTGCACCTCACCCGGGGGAACTGTGTTCCCCCGCGTTCCCCCCCAAAATGACCTCTGAGTAAAAGACATTATATCTTACCAATCATAGTCTCTGTATCTGTTCTGGCACTTACAGTAAAGGTGGGACTTCTGTATAAACTGGTGTGAACCCTAATTTGTCTATTGCCAATTAATAACCATAACTTCCCCAATATTAATTGAGAATTTAAGGCAATTTGGCTAACACCTGTGCCTTTCCAACCAGCGCTGAGACTGTATCACCCCAATCTCATATTCCTAATTATTAAATCACCCTCTACCAGAAGCCCACTTCCTCCCAGTCCCCCCAAGGAAAGGGGTCCCTTCTAAATGATCATATCATAACCCCCTTCCTCAGACTGATGCCCTCCAACCTCGAGAATCTCACTCTCCCCAACAGCAGAAGAGCTCTCAGCACAAAAGTGGGACTGTTCTGATAAGTCCCTGAGGGTCTCTTCTTCAAACTTCTCTCTCTGCCTCAGTTGCTCCAGCTTGGCAACCCTAGCCTCAAAGGAATGAACCTGCTCCCTGTGAGCCATTAACTCCATGCAACAAACACCCACCCACGATTTCCACCCAGTGAGTAGATAATCATACATGCGGCACTCTCTGCAATACACTGGATAGCCCCCCCCCCCCACTGGCTTTCTACCTTCATAACTGGCTAGTGGTTTAAATGTATCTAGAGTGATGTAGGATCCTTAAGCCTGATCCTCAGGTGAAGAGCCACAGGCCCTTAGACTCTCACCCTTTGGCTCACACCTCTGCCAAGGAGGAAGGAACCTTACAGTTTAGAGTCCCACAGTCCCAGCCTCCCAGCAGCAACAGCAGAGGGTGGGGTCTGCAATCAGTCCCAGGCAAACAGACCTTGTTCAATGAGCAACAGACTAGACAGAAGCCCAAACAGACCCAGACAAAAACATCACTCTCCAGCAGGCTACAAACACCCACTCACCCTCAAATTCTGTCCTCTCACAAAACAACCTCAGTTAATGCTCCCCATTAGTTTAGCAGTTTAGGAAAGGCCAAAACAACAACAACTAGAACACCAAACCACTCACCTTCCCAGCAACTCTCTCCTGGGTTCTTTTTTCCAGCCCAGCTGGCTCAGTGGATCCCTCTCAGGATTCATGTTGGGGTTAAAGACAGGTTGGGAAAGTTTGAAGTCAGCTACCTGCCGACACAAGAGGGAATCTGCCAAGTCCCTCCAGATCCTGCTGTCAGTCTGGGTAGTGTCCATTTCCCCAACTCCACCTACAGTCCATTCTTCAGCAATCAGAACCCACTGCTTCCTCTGTCCAACAGACACAATAAACACCTGCCCCTTGGAGCCATGTGTAGTGTATTCAGATGCTGCCCTGAATATGCTAGGATGAATATGAAATCATCCCCATAGAGAAGCTATGTTAAGCTTCAGGTTTCGGCAGGGATTCGCGCCGAAGACTTTGTGGCCAATCACATTTGAACTGTCTGTGGTGGGAACGTTTGTGATTGGGCTATTATGCGAACAACCTGATAGGTTGGAACTTGTATAGTAGGTGTGGCTACATTAGCCCGGAATGTTTAAATACCGAGCAGCTGAAATGGACAAGTTGTTCGGGCTATTAGGAGTTGTACTGTGTTGGAGAAGTTGATTATCGAGCTGAATAAACCTGAGTTTTGCTGAAATCACTCTCTGACTCATTGTTAAGTGCTGGACTTAACAATTGGTGACGAGGATGGGATCAAGGAGCGGGTAGGCAGCCCCGCTGGTCCCAACCTCACGACGGACAACTGCGAGCCGCAGCTCGCCGTGGCAGAGCAGCAACAGGCACCACTAGAACCGGTGGCAGCAATTGCAGCTATGGCCAATAGCCCGAAGTTCGAAGCTTTCGAACCAACGACCGAGGACTGGGACGCTTACCTACTGAGGTTCGGGTTCCACCTCGAGGCGAACGATATCACCACAGACGAGAAGAAGCGGGCCACACTCCTGAGCTCGTGTGGCAAGAACGTCTTCGATATCGCTCGGTCCCTGGTGGCGCCAGCGGACATAACGACCGTGGCCTTCAAAGAGCTGACTGACAAGCTGAAGGCACATTACTC
>NW_015172004.1:240733-263666 GCF_001447785.1 Gekko japonicus | reverse complement strand
TGAGATTATTGGGTTCAGAATGTATGTGGTACGACTTGCTGATGGTCGCAAGTGGTGTAGGCACATAGACCAGTTGAGGCAACGGTGGGCAACTGACCATCCCAACGTGCTGCCAACTGAGTCCCCAGACCCCGAGGAATTCCCGCGGCCTCTAGAGGAGGCGAGTACTGCAGAGCCTGAGGGCCACAGTACTGGGCAAGAGGCAGGGCAGACCCCTACTCTTGGACCCACTGAAGCAGAAGGGAATGTTCCTGACTCTGCGGTTAAAGAGTCCAATGGAGTGCCACTGACGGAACCGTGCCCTGAGATTGTACCACCTCGTAGATCTCAGATAAATCGACGTGCACCTTCCTACCTGAGCGATTATGACTGTTCATAGTGTTTTTGCTTAGGGGGGAGGGATTTGAAGTGTATTCAGATGCTGCCCTGAATATGCTAGGATGAATATGAAATCATCCCCATAGAGAAGCTATGTTAAGCTTCAGGTTTCGGCAGGGATTCGCGCCGAAGACTTTGTGGCCAATCACATTTGAACTGTCTGTGGTGGGAACATTTGTGATTGGGCTATTATGCGAACAACCTGATAGGTTGGAACTTGTATAGTAGGTGTGGCTACATTAGCCCGGAATGTTTAAATACCGAGCAGCTGAAATGGACAAGCTGTTCGGGCTATGAGGAGTTGTACCGTGTTGGAGAAGTTGATTATCGAGCTGAATAAACCTGAGTTTTGCTGAAATCACTCTCTGACTCATTGTTAAGCGCTGGACTTAACACCATGGATATGAGTACTTCATGCTCAAGCAAACAAATATAAACCCTTCCCATAAAAAGGTGATGTCTGCCACCCCATCAATAAGGCAAAAGTGGGTAATCCATTCCGATTCCAGAAGCTGCACCAGCAATTGACATACAGCAGTTGACATACAGACAAATCATATTGCCTCTACAATACCAAGCATATCTTTGCAACAATGAGAGCTACAAAACATGCTGCTATTTAAGAAGGGTTCAACATGGCAACCTGCTGCTTTGAGACATATGTTTATTGTGCCCCTCCTCTTAAGATGCTGCAGCCCAGCCATGCTACACATGCAAATGGAGAAGCTATTTATGTATGACTTTTTATCTCACCCTTCCTTGTACAAACTCAGGGAAGCATACATGGCTCTCACCTCCTCCAGTCCATCCTGACATCTGAACTGTGAGGTAGATCAGGGTGACTCAAGGTCTCCCACTGATCTTCATGTCTGAGCAAGGATTTGAACCTGGGTCTCCCCAGTCCAACACTCTAACCAATAAACACAGTACTGGTTTTCATTATCCTTTAGATGTGCATTAAAAAAAGTGAAAAATTGCAATGCCAGAAATCCCTCAGTATCTAACTTTACCGCGAAATGGTTCCCAGTATTATCTTTTTTGGAGTCAGAGGAGTTTATTTCTTCCCACTGGAAGAATTATATCAAATGGATTTAATTTTTATTGAGTGCCTTTTTGTCTATTTCGAATGCTTTTGTATTATTTACATAAATTTATCGTCAATCACTTTATATTTATGCTTTGTTTAATTTATACACTCATTTGTGACTTGTTAGCTATAGATTACTACTCTTTCCTCCCATATCCCATAAGCCTTGTTTGGAGGTCTTTTACTGTAACCGTTGTTTATTACGTCACCAATTGCCAGTTGTACTAGGTTTCAATATCATACTAAGTTTGGTGATAACAAAGCTATGTTTCATGTTAAATTGTTTCACAGAAATCTCTATCTCAGGGGTACAGTAGGATAACCCCCATTATGTGTTTTTAAGCATGTTATTCCAATTGTTGTTATTGTTACCTCATTGTTTCACTTAATAAAAACTGTTATTGAAAAAAAAAAGTGAAAAAGATGACTATAACTGATCACCTGTCCAGGAAGGGTTGTGCATATCGAGGTGGTAGTTGAAGATCTCCTGGAATTACAATTCGTCTCCAGATGACAGAGATTGGTTCCCCTGCAGAAAATGGCTGTTTTGGATGTTGAAATTTAGGGCATTACACCCAACTGATGTCCCTTCCCTGCCCAAAGCCTGCCCTCCCCAGGCTTCCCCCCCAAAAAAAAAAATCTCAAGGAATTTCCCAACCCAGAGCTGCTAACTATCTATCCAGGGTAGCCTGCCATGGGAAACACATACAGACAAACAAGATTATGAGATACTCAACCTACTGAAAGCTCAAGGGCCACAACATGAGTTATCCAGACCAACACAGAATGCTGCAAGAACATCAGTAAAGAACTAGAAATGCACCTTCTGGCCAGAGGTCAGATAGCTAAGGGGTAAGTTATAGTTGCTACCAGTTTGTCCCACAGCTGTTTGCAATAAAGCCTGAGTCTGTGAAGCTAGGCCTCTGTCTTCCTTGAATGAGCCAGTACTATAGTGGCTCTTGCGTGTTCTCTTACACCCAGCAGATTCCATTTGCTTTGCTGAGCACTGATGAGAATAACCCAGCCCAGGTGACAAGTGATTTGCTGATTGCATTAATCCAGCCCAACTTTTTTCCAAGTCAACTCACAACTCTCTGGACCCTTAGGATTTCTAGATCCAATCCCAAAGAAGGGTTGGGTTTTTAATATTTACATAGAAAGGAGAAATGAAGTTTCTCTACCTCCTGGGATCTCTTTGCCACTGAGCATTTCTGCTCTGATTCTCCGTACTATTCACCTATTAGGGCTGCCAAGCCGTGGCAGGGGATCCGCACGTCTTCACAGGATCCCTGCCGCAGGGGGCAGCGATACGCGTTGCACCGCCGTTGCCAGGATGTGATGCTACGTGTCGCTCTGGCAACGGGACTCCAAACAGCCCCGTTGCCAGAGCGATGTGTAGCGTCACATCCTGGCGATGGCGGTGCAATGCATATCGCTGTCCCCCGCGGCAGGGATCCTGTGAAGACGTGCGGATCCCCCGCCGTGGCTTGGCAGGCCGACACCCTATAGATCCTTAAGGGTGAATGAAGGATCTTTTACATCCACTAAAACAAACTGGATAGAAATATGCCATGGCAGATATTCCCTCAGTGGATTGAATATTTGTCAATCAGTCCAGCCAATATGAGCCAGAGGATTTATCATCACTGACATAAAAAAAAATTCTTAGGCCGCGGTCACACGTAACAGAAGCCACACAAGGGAGACGGAAAACAGACGGAGTTTCCGGGCGCGATCTCACCAGCACATCTGGGAAGCGTAGCACTCCCGTGGCTCAACCGAGGCTTCCAGCCGAAACTGCGTGGCAAAAAACTAGTACCTTGGAGGTACTAGTTTCCTGAAACTCCGGGGCAAGGGCGGGCGTCTGATCGCGTTTCCGGTGGCATCCGGCGCCCGCCCATGTCCCCTTGCAAATAAGGTGTTTTTTTTTTGTCCAAGTCTCTGTGGATGCGCATGCGCACCCACCGAAGCATGCGCATTTGTCATGTACACAAAAATAAAAAACAGTTTGCCGCGGCGCGCGCTTCTTCGTTGCGCGCCGGCTTGTCCTGTGATCGGCACCTCTCCCTTGCCATGGAACCTCCACGGTACCTCCACAGAACCTCCACAGGAGGTCTGATCACGTAACTGCGCAGTAGTTTGCCCCAGGGCAAACAGCCACGCTTCTCCTCTGCAGTTTCCTCCCCGTGTGGCAGGGGCCTTAGTCAAGTATTGCAGTATACAAATTATCAGTGGCTAGGAGTATTAGCTCAGATTAGGTGCAGACTACAGATCCTAAAAAGAACTAATTTCCTTTAACATAAGGAAGAAAAGCTTGCCTCATTTGTGCAGCTTTCAAAACAGCCAATGAATGTGGATAATCAAATAATGGTATGAAGAGCAGTGGTGCTTTCACAGCACAACAGCACTCAAATAGGGTTACATGGGAGACAGACTATTTTCAACATAGTTCAAGGTCTACTGGGTTTTATGAAAATGCCAACATGATTTAAAATGGCAGTGATCAGGATTTAGAAGAAGAAAATCCAGGCTGTCCAATTTTCCTCGGGCAGAATAGACTACTGACACACAAACACATATATTTTGCCTGACTGCTGATAGCTTATGGCTTTCATACCCAAATTTGCTCTGGAGAATTTACTATAGCTTAATGTAATCATAAAGGGGACACTACATTCAGTAGACCTACTAGTGTCCTCTGACAGTGCTGCTTCAGAAGAGATGGTTTGGACAGACAGCTTTTCAGCTGTCCCTTTGTAGCTACCATCACTTCCTTTGGAAGTATAGCAAGAATTCCTTTGCATTATATCTATCTATCTATCTATCTATCTATCTATCTATCTATCTATCTATCTATCATCTGTCTGTCTAATTCCCTTACATATTGGCCATTTCCAGCTCTCCCATTGGCCATGCAGTGCACTTCATCAGCCACTGGCCCATCAACAGCCACTTAAGAGTAATTGTGTGCCATTGGCTGGGGGCTGGGTCCGCTCCTCTCCCTCACCACTGCCAGCCTGGACACTCTTCCCTCACAGAATAAACGATCAAAATGGCAGTCTCTCCTGATGAAGATGAGCCCCACTGGTGGACCTCCTGACGGCACTGGTATTTCTGGCCACTGTGTAATACAGAGTGTTGGACTGGATGGGCCTTGGCCTGATCCAACATTGGCATCTCTTATGTTCTTATGTTCTTATGTTCTTCTCCTTCTTGGATCCTGTGGGACTAACTTTTCCCTCAGTGGCTGCTGCTAGCAAACCAAGCTTGGTTCTATCAGTAAAAAGGCAAAGGAAGAAAGACCTTTCCAGACCTTTGTGGGGAACTCATTGGGGCCAGTCCTAACAAGGGTTGCCAGTTCCAGGTTGGGAAATTCTTGGATATTCTGTGGTGGAGTCTGAGGAAGCCAGAGTTTGGGGAGGGAAGAGGCCTCAGCTGAATAGAATGTCATAGAGCCCACCCTCCAAAACAGTTATTTTCTCCAAGGGGAAGAGATCTGTTGTCTGGAGTTCAGACTATACTTTTGCTCCTGGGGAACCACTGCTGCCAATCTCCAGGTGAGGGCTGAAGATCACTCAGAATTAAAACTGCTCTCCAGATGGTAGATTGATGGCTGACTGGGAAGGAGATATGGTTGCCAACTCCAGGTTGGGAAATTCCTGGAGATTTGATGGGTGGAGCCTGAAGATGGTGAGATTTGTGGAGGGGTGGGACCTCAGACAGGTACAATCCCATAGATTCAACCCTCCAAACCAACCATTTCCTCCTGGGGGACTATTGCTACCAATCTACAGGTGTGGGCTGGAGATCACTCAGAATTAAAACTTCTCTCCAGATGGTAGAAGTCAGCTTTCCAGATGGTAGAGATCAGTTCTCAGGAGAAAACAGCTGCTTTGCAGGGTGGACTCTGTGTCATTATACCCTGCTGAGGTTGCTTCCCTCCTGCTTCGGTCCCCACTGTGGAGAAAGTCTGTAGTTTTCCTAGGTAGAGGCTGCAGGTGGGGGAGAGAGGGAAAGCTGAAGTCAGAGGGGTAGATAATGGTACATTGATGGTTGGCTGGGAAGGAGATAGGGTTGCCACCTCCAAGTTGGGAAATTCCTGGAGATTTGAGGATAGAGCCTGGAGTGGGTGGGGTTTGTGGAGGGGTGGGACCTCAGGCAGGGTACAATACTATAGACTCCACCCTCCAAACCAGCCATTTCCTCCTGAGAAACCATTGTTGCCAATCTCCAGGTAAGGGCTGGACTTCACTCAGAATTACAATTGATGTCCAGATGGCAGAGACAAGTTCCCCTGGAGAAAATGGTGGGCTCTGTGTAATTATACCCTACTGAGGTGCCCCCCCCCCAACACAGCCAGTGTGACATAGCAGTTAGTGCTTCAGAGCAGGGTCTTCCAGACCCAGCTTCTTCCTGTGGAAGCTGATTAGGTGATTTCAGACCACTTACAGACTTTCAGTGTAACCTACCTTACAGGGTTATTGTGCAAATCAAAAGGGGGAGAGGAGAATGATGTGAGCTGCTTTGGTCACCACTGTGGAGGAAGACTGTACTTTTCGTAGGTAGGGGCTACAGGGAGGGGGAAAGAGATGGAAACCTGAACTCAAAGGGGCAGATAACGGTATGTTGATGGTTGGCTGGGAAGGAAATATGGTTGCCACCTCTGGGTTGGGAAATTCCTAGAGATTTGAGGGGTGGAGCCTAGAGAGGGTGGGGTTTGAGGAGGACTGGGACCTCAGACAGGTACTGTGCCATAGACTCCACCCTCCAAACCAGCCATCTTATCCTGGGAAACCATTGCTGCCATTCCCCAGGTGAGGACTGGAGATCACTCAGAATTACAACTGCTCTTCAGATGGCAGAGATCAGTTTCCCTGCTGAAGTCGCCACAGCAAATTGAAGCTGAGTGCCCAATGCCAGGGCACCCGTCGAGAGCCTCTTTCTAGAGCTCGTTGTATTTATTTCCACAACGGACCTCATTCCTAGTATATTATAACTCTTACACAACTAAATACATTTTTCATTCTATGGTTCTTCTCAAAAGAATCTGTCAGAATCACAGTTCTGTAATATTTTTATATAATGGACTGCATTTATACTTTAAAATTTTAAAAAGAGCAGTGATGAAAAAGTGTAATTTAAATATTTTTTCCAACTTTTCATATTTTTCTGCACACCTGGGCATTGCCCCACGTGCGCAGGAAAATCTCCCTGCCCCCCAGGTGCCCCATCTGTGCGGATTTAGATATCCGCATGCAGGGGGCGCCTTTCGCTATTAGTATATAGACATGAATACAACAGCAGGATGAAACAGCAGCATAAAAATACAGAAAGAAAAGTCAGCCAGGAGTTACAACATAATAGAATAGTTTCTGCAATAAAACAGTCTCACTAAAGGCCACTGAAAGACACAATGATGTTAACGTAAGAAGCCCAAGGAAATAAAAATGTTGTTACTTGAGCCTAAAACTGAAAAGATTAGGTGGGTGAAGGGCATTCCATTGCTAAAGTCCAAGAACTCAGTAAATCCCATCTCTGGTTCCTACACTCTGTACTTGGGATACAGGTACCAACAGGAGACTTAGAAATGTTGATTTTAACTGCCAAGGAAGCTGATACAGAAGAGATCATTTTATATCTAATAGTGATGTGGCCCCCTCATAGAGATCAAGAAATCAATAATGGGAGACATCCAGGGCTGGGCTTCCATACCTGTAAACCCAGGACACTTCCCAATTTGCAGATAAATATTGACAGTACATAAAAAGGAGCTAAATGCCTAACAACTTGCCTAACAGATCAGCCCACCAAGCCAGCACTAGACCAAGGCAAGAGAGCATGCTGATGGCTGATACAATGATTGCCAGCCTTCAGGTCATTTTCTCCAGTAGTCTTCCTTTCCTTGCACCCAGCTCAGCCATATATTGTGAAGTGGTAGTTAGGATGTTAGGTTTCCCTTGCTCAAAAGCCAGTCGAATCCAACTCTAGGGATGTGGTGCTCATCTCCATTTCCAAGCAGAAGAGCCAGCGCTGTACAGAGACGTTTCCATGGTCATGTGGCTGGCATGACTAGATGCCAAGGCGCACGGAACGCTGTTACCTTCCCACCAAAGCGGTACCTATTTATCTACTTGCAATTTCTTGATTTCAAACTGCTAGGTTGGCAGGAGCTGGGACCAGAGACGGGAGCTCACTCCGTCATGCGGTACTCGGGTCTCGAACTGCTGAACTACTGACCTTCCAGTCTGCAGTTCAGCGTCTTAACCACTTGCGCCACCACAGGCCCTCAGTTAGGATGTTACAGTGAGATTAATCTGTTTTAGTGGTTACACATGTGGAGCAGAAGTTAGAACTCCCAGTTCAAGCACTGGGTTATTATCATTATTACTGAGTTATGGAAAGATCTAATAGACCTTTGTAATGTCATTAAAAATTAGATTTATAACAAATGTCATACCCAGTCTTTCTCCCCTATGGGGACCCAAAGATGCATTGTTCTCCTGTTCTCTATTTATCCTCACAACAACCCTGTGAAGTAGGTCTAGCTGAGAGTGTATCACCCTGTAACCTTCCATGGCAGATTGGATATCTGAGTATTCGAGACACATGACAGGTTGCCTAAAAGCTCCTTTATTACATGTTGCCTATCATGAAGATAAACTGATTCAGGGTGTTCCAATTCCCTTCATTTTGGACACTGCAACTTCATCATCATTCTGGGGTTAGTGGCTAGTTTCCAAACATGTAGCATTATTTTCTGAGTTATGCCTGCCACAAACAGAGACCCTTAGCTTCCATTACAAATTGCATGGTGTGATTGTGGTTTGTCTCACCCAGGCCAGGATTTTTCCATGCCTTTCAATTTCGGCCGTCAAACTCCTACAATCATCCTGCAGCTAGAGGCCAATTTTGAATCTCCTAGCTTTATTATCTGATGAATTATGCCTGTCAATGTGGTGTAGTGGTTAAAGTGTTGGACTACAATCTGGGAAACCCAGGTTTAAATCCCCACTCTGCCATGGAAGTTTGCTGGGTGACCTTGGGCCAGCCACACACTTTCAGCCTAACCTACCTCACAGGGTTGTTGTGAGAATAAACTGGAGGAGAGGAGAATAATGTAAGCTGCTTTCAGACCCATTTAGGGTTGCCAACCTCCAGGGGTACCTGGAGATCTCCTGCTACTACAATTGATATCCAGAAGACAAAAAAATCATTTCCCCTGGAGAAAATGGCTGCTTTGGAGGTTGGATTCTAGGGCATAATACCCTGCTGAGATTCCTCTCCTCCCCAAAACCTGCCCTCCCCAGGCTGTACCAGCTATATCCAGGTATTTCCCAATCCAGATCTCGAAACCATATCCCCATTGAGGAGAAAGGCGGAATATAAATAAAGTACACAAATAAATAATTTTACTGCTCCTGTAACTGTATTTCCATGTCTTTTATTATACTGGTCTATGACCGTAATAAACTTGATGATGTAATAAATAAATAACAGATGGACAGACAGGCCATTTTTTTATTACTATAGATTCATGGTAACAGCAAGTCAAGTGATTTGGTTTGTTATGATATTTGGCTTGGATCAGGGTCATATGGGGGACCCCAGGTGAAATCTTTTCCAGGTTCCCATGGTGGCTCTCAGCAGCCCTGGGTAGTTCTAATTGACTTTTCCTGTATCAGCAATGTCTGTGCAGTCTATAGAAGTCTGATCCTATATTCCAAAAAAACAGATTATTTTCCTATAAGTAGATTTGGATTCCACCCTTGCTCCAAGATTTTATCTTCACAGAAGCACTGTGTGGTAAAATAGGCTGACAAAAAGTTACAGTTGAAGTCCTTCAGTGAACATCACAGATGTGTGGTGATTTGAACCCAGCTCTCTTCAGTTCTAATCCAATTTTCTACCCACTGTACCATACTGGCCAATTATCCCATAGAATTCTAGGGGCTAGATTTGCCAATTCATATTTTTTGTCGTTCTCAAACACACCACAATTTTTATATCAGGTCTTATTCTTAGAAACTCTCATTGACCAGCTTTTGATGATTTTAGAATGTCATAGAGTGATTGGTGATGGTCCCCCCCTCACTTTTAGTCAGCTGTCACTCACTATAGCCAAACTAATTAGTGTCAACTTCCTCTTCAAAACATTCCGTTCTTCTGTGGTATGATGAATTTAGTCATGCTCTGGTTAATTTATATTTTAATAATGACAGTTTCCACTGGATCTTAATGGAAACTCTAATGCTATTAACAGCATGGACATTAGCCACTGTGGTACCACAACTCATCCATCTTTCCTCTTACTTTAGTGTCTGGATCATAAGCATCACTGTTAATACTCCAGTTTATTCCCACACCAATTTTCAACAATTATTACTGATCATCCCAAATTTGGAGCCTTTACTTTTTATAAGCTTTTTACAGGCTTTACAATCTGTCAGAAATTCTTACTGCTGAGTGACTATGGCTATGTTCACATTCTAAAAAACACCACACAGGAGCACTTGCAAAGCATTTATGGACCCCAAAAGAACTGAAGGACAAGTCAACCTTACCATTAAGAGACAGCAGCCTTCTGTGTAAGAATTCAGAGCAGAACAATTTCTACAAGGATTTCCATCATTCAATTAATTTGTAAATGATTCAAGCACCAGTGATTTACAATGTCTAATAATTATCCTCTGAAATTTACTGAAATTGTGTAGAGAACTAGCTGTAGAACTGGATGCAGTTTTGAGAATCAATGTTGTATACCACTGAGAGGTTATGAAATGATTCTGTGGAATAGATTCCTTTAATTTTTATATTTATTACATATTTACAAAGTGTAGCACTTTGAAGTGAATCCGGTATGCTATTGGCAGCCAGTGCAGCGCTTGCAGCACCGGCCTGATGGGGTCTCGCCTGGACAGACCCATCAACAGCCTAGCTGCAGCATTCTGCACTAGCTGCAGCTTCTGGATTTGCAACAAAGGCAGCCCCAAGTAGAGAGCGTTACAGTAGTCCAGCCTCGAGGTGACCGTGGATCACCGTGGCCAGGTCTTCACGGCCGAGGTAGGGAACCAACTGCCTGGCCAGCCACAGATGGTAAAAGGCTGACTTGGCAGTGGCTGCAACCTGGGCCTCCATCGTTAATGAGGAGTCCAGGAGCACACCCAAGCTCCTAACCTCCCGCGCAGGCACCAATGGTGTCCCGCCGAAGGTCGGGAGAGGGTGTCCCAACTCCCGGCCGGTCCGACACAGGACCTCCGTATTTATAATTTTATATGTAGTTATTTGCTGTAAATATTTATGTGTTCACCTTTCTCCTTAAATAGGGACTGAATGCAGATAACTATATATAAAACTGTAACTTTTTCCAGTACATCAAGTTCATATTATTATATAAAAGCAGGCATAACTTCAAACTATCAAGCTGAATGCAGCTATCCTGATTTCTTTTTAATTTGCTGAACTATTTCTCTGATACTCCCCCCCCCCCGGGATCCAAAGCACCTTACAGAAATTTCCAAATCCACTAATTTAAACAAAGTCTAAGCATCTGCAAGGAAAGGAGAAAACAAAGAGCCCAGTCAGAACTCAGCTTCTGCTAGCAATTTATTTTACTTATTTTAATTAGATTTTTATCCCACCCCCTCCCCCAGAACAGGTTTTAGGGCAGCTAACAACATACCAGTAATATAACAATAACTATAATAAAACCATAATTTCAATAAAACCAATTAAAATTCAGCATACAGCTTTTGGCATAAAAATCAACAATGCTGATGGTAGAGTTCACCAAAATTACATTACCAGGATGCCTGGTGGAATAACTCCATCTTACATGCCCTGTGGAATGCAGACAAGTCCCACATGGTGTGCGTCTCCTCAGACAGGGCATTCCTCCGGGTCAGGGCCATGGTGGAAAAGGCCCTTGCCCTTGTTGCTCTCAAGTGGGCGAATTGAGGGCCAGGCACCATCAAACACCCATGTGTAGCAGAAAGAAGGAACAGTGGGAGAGTCACAATGGGAGAATGTTTAGGACAAGGTTAATACCAGCACCTTGAATTTGACCCGAAAACAAATTGGAAGCCAGTGTAGTTGCTGCAAAATGGGCTGGATGTGTGCAAGCTATGGTGAATTGGTCAGCAGCCTGGCAGAAAAGTAGGGGGACAACTGATGGGCCTGGAGGAGATAGAAAAAAGCCTGTTTCACCACCAAGTACACCTGCTTGTCTAAGGTAAGCAACACATCCAGCTAAACCCCCCAAGTCTTCACAGAGTCCACTGGAAAAGGTTGGACAACATCCAGAAGAAGAGTTGGTTTTATACCCCGCCTTTCACTACCTGAGAGAGTCTCAGAGAGGCTTACAATCAACTTCCCTTCCTCTCCCACAACAGAAACCCTGTGAGATAGTAGGGGCTGAGAGAGCTCTGAGAAAGAACTGTGACTGACCCAAGGTCACCCAGCTGGCTGCATGTGGGGGAGTGGTCCTCCAGATTACAGTCTGGCACTGTTTAACCACTACACCACAGAGTAGGCAGCCACAAATCCCCACCAGCCAGGCCTTCTCCAACCAGTCTTAGCTGGATTCCGCTTCAGCCAGCTCTGCCTTAACCACCCAACCACATCTTCCAGACACCCAGTCAGGGCTGAGAGGGCTGCCTTGGGCTGCCTTGGGCTGTTTATCCAACAGGAAGAAGAGCTGGGTATCAACCGCATCCTGATGGTACCCAACACCAAACCTTCTAATGAGCTCCCCTAAAGGGTGCATATAAATACTGGAGACAGAATTGAACTCTGTGGAACCCACAGTCTAGTGGGTGCCTGGTAGAAGCCCTGTCTTCAATAGCTACCCTCTGAGTGCATCCTTGGAGGAGCAAGGTGAACCAAGATAAGGCTATGCCCTGCACCCCCAGAGAGGCTAGGTAGCTGACCAGGATTGAATGATCAATTGTGCTGAATGCTGCCAGTAAGTCTAGCAATATCAGCAGTGCTGAGCCACCCCAATTAGGCTGGAGTCAAAGATCATCTATGAGAGCTACCAAGGCTGTCTTGGTACCAAACCCAGGGCTGAACCCAGATTGGAATGTATCAAGTATAGATGCCACATCCAAGAAGTCCTGAAGCTGCTCAGCAACTGCTCTTTCAATCACCTTTCTGAGAAATCATAAATTTTATACTGGGTAGTAATTGGCTAGCTCCTTTATGTCTAAGAAAGGGTTCTTTAAGTAAGGTCTAATAATTGCTTTCTTAAAGGAGCTAGGGAAGCTACCTTGAGAGAGCAAGAGAGAGAGAAATCTATAGCCTCTCTCAGGTGGCCTCCTACCACATCCCAGCAAGATTTCACCAGCCATGATGGACAGGGAACGTAGGAACAGGTTGTTGCCTTTACAGCGCTCAGAACCCTGTCCACATTCAACAATGAGAACAAGTGGAAGGGGTCTAAAAAAAGGACCAAACATTGCCAATGGCATTGGCAGTGCATTACTTGTATTAAAGTTGGAGGAGAGGTATTGGTGGAGTGTCAAGATTTTATCTATAAAAACTTGGAAACAAATTACAGCCAATAATTGAATCTCTATTATTTTGGGACTCTCCCAACAGAGAAGTTAGCTGTCTAGCTACCCTAGATAATTGTGCTGGACATGAGCTAGCAGATCTCACAGAAGCAGATTAGAAAGGTTTCTTAGCTGCCTTTACTGCTACTTCATAGGCTTTTAACTGGGCTCTATAATATGTTCTCAAGGGCTTATCATGGGTTCACTGCCAAGATCACTCTAATCTTAATGCCCTCTTTAACTTCCTGAGCTCCTCAGAAAACCAAGAAGCTGGGGAAGAGTGAGGATGCAGAGGGCCTTGGGGAGCAATTCAGTTGATGGCCAAACTGAGACGCATATTCTAAGCCCTAGTTAGCTCATTGAGAGCTGCCAACAGGTCCTGAGAAATCCTGCAGAGCATTACGGAAACCTAAAGGAACTATAACTCTCCATGGATGCCAAAAATTTGCTCTCCACCCTTGTGGAGGTGGATTGAGACCTCAAATTGGTCCTCAGGAGGAAATCATTGGACCATGGCATTGGTTCACTTTTAACAGAACTATTCAGATCTACACCTGCACAGAAAATCAAATCCAGGGTGTGGCCTGCTTCATGTGTGAGGCCTTACACAAACTGGGAAAGTCCCAGGGCTGCCATGGAAGCCATGAAGTCTGAGGTGGCACCACTCAGTGCTGTGTCTGCATGGACATTAAAATCCCCCAGGGCCAAAAGTTGTGGAAAACACAATGCCCAGTCAGAGACAGCAACTGCTAACCTCAACAGAGTATCTACTGGTGAACTGGGAGGACGATATACAAGTAAGATTGCCCACCTTTCCCCTTTACCCCACACTAGCCCAACACATTCAGTCCCAGTGATTTCTAGTACAGGGATCCTCCAGAAGGGAAAACCATCTCAAATAAGGGTCACAACCAGTGTTCCCTCTAAGCTGAGTTAGTGTGAGCTAGCTCACAGTTTTTTTAGCCTCCGGTTCACACATTTTTTTCTTAGCTCAGGAAAGACAGCTCCAGTACAAACTAATTTATGCAGTAGCCAAATCACTCATTCACAACTTTAATGCCAGTAGGTCACAAAGTAGAACTTTTGCTCACAAGACTCCACAATTTAGAGGGAACATTGGTCACATCTCCCCCAATGAAAGACCAAATAGCCCAGCAGAGCCAACTGGGTAAGAGGAACCACATCATCAGTCCCCAGCTAGGTCTGTCCCTAGGACATATCAAAGAAACCCTGTTCTATAATATCATGTGGGGTCGTAATTGGTGTTCCCTCTAAGCTGAGTTAGTGTGAGCTAACTCAGTTTTTTAGCCTCCGGCTCACACATTTTTGTCTTAGCTCAGGAAAGATGGCTCCAGAGCAAACTAATTTATGCAGTAGCCAAATTGCTTGCTCACAACTTTAATGCCAGTAGCTCACAAAGTAGAATTTTTGCTCACAAAACTCCACAGCTTAGAGGGAGCATTGGTCAAATATCATTTCTGCCCAATCTAGCATTACACAACATCAATGACAAAGAGGAGGAAATCTCCAGAACCTGTACACCATCATTTCTCAGGGTGGGACAGAGCTTAGAAGGATTCCAAGCACACCCATTTTTTCCATATCCTTCTTTTTCACAAAACATACCTCCTACCACCATACCTCCAAGGTCCCTGTATCACCGAAAAGTCCAGCTTCCCAAGACACATCCTCAACAAGAATTACGGTAGCAGTATTTTTCTAATCCCCTCTCTATCACCAGTTGGGGCTCCAAAACAGGTGGAGAGAAAGCTGCCAAAGATATTTCAAGCTGCTGTCAGGCTTGGTATGTAGTTCTCAGGGTGGCTTACATAAAAGTAAATACATAAATAACAAGATATCATAAAACCATCTAAAAACAGTTCATTATAAAACAGTTCAGTATCATAAAGTGCTAGCAATGATGGGTAAGGCATGTTGCATGAGATCATGTTTGATGTGGACCATCAGAGTTTGACATTTCTGCTCAGCTATAAGGTTTACTAGTTGATTTTGGACAGATCATTCTCTCTCTTCATTACCTGTCTCATAAGTCTATTCTGAACATAGTAACAACTTGAGAGCATTTGTGATTGTACATTTTGTTAATTTTTCTGGCCATTTTTTCAAACTTGTAATTTTTAATCATGAAATATCTGCAACATTAGCCTATTCAAATATTTTCCTCAAGCTGGATGATTCTTAAACCCTATAAATAGTATCCTTATATCTTTCACCATATTAGTAACTATTCAGTGTTTGTCATAAGACACCAGTGATGGCAATTGACAATATCACTACATTTATTTATAGAATGTCTGATTCACATTTTCCAGCTTATATAAATATATACATCTGTTATGTACATAAAATCAGTAGCTAAGCATTTAAATCCTTAAAACAAGAGATTTAGTCCTCACTATCAATCAGAGGTCATTTCGGGGGGGGAACTCAGCCAGGAGGAGGCAGGAGAAGAGGGAGGGTAAGTTGCTTCCTCCCTGCCTTTCCCCACCCCTGCCTGCCTGGGGCCTGGGAGGGCCTTCGCGGGGCTTCCTCGCACTCCGGCCGGCCTTGCAGGTCCACCGCCGGGCCCCTCATGGGGCTCGGCAGTGGAGCTGCAAGGCTGGTGGCAGCGGCCGAGACCGTTGGGGGCAGGGTGTGTGGCCTTATGACACACTTCCGGTGATGTCAGGGGGTGTGGCATATGCTAATGAGTTATGCTAATGAGTCCCCCTAGCTCTTTTTCTACGAAATGACCCCTGCTATCAATGATACCTATTTGAGAAGTCAAGAGTAATTCAATTTAAATAATGTTTAGCTTTCATTACTTGAACTGAAACTATGCCAGGGAATGACGTTGAATTAGGGCTCCTGAACGCAAAATTGATTTCCAGTTGTACTTGTATACACATAGAATAATGATGGAATATTATTGTTGGCATTTCAGGTATTATGCTAATAAGATTTGACACTTTTATTCTGGAATATCAGAGGGCAGGTTTTGGGTAATGTTTGGTAGCTTTGCTGTGTTTCTCTGCCTGTTTTATTAGTTTATAGTTTCTGGATGAGGGGGGAAAGTCTTGTGGCACCCTAAAGCCTAACACATTTATTGTGGCATGGCATAAGCTTTCATGAAGTACAGCTCAATTTGCCATACTTTTGCCAAAAAGGCCATAATACATTTATTAGTCTTTAAAGTGCCATAACACATTTTTGTCTTTGTTGGTGCATAGCTATCCCTCTGGAATTTAAGAGATGAAGTTTAAAAGAAATGATAGCTGGAGTTGCGGAAACTAGTATCCAACCATGCAGATCGTTTTGCATCAAACCCATTTATTTTGGTCTGAAATCCTCAGGCAATGAAATCTGGAGGTAGTCCTGTGAATTCTAGTATTATTCTGAAATTCAATATCCAACTTTGCTTTGGGAAATACCTGGATATTTGGGGGTGGTGCCTGGTGAGGGGGAGCTTGGGGGGAAAAGGAAGCTCAGGAGGCATACGATGCCATGGAATTTGGCTTGGAGGCTACCAGCTCCTCCAGGGGAAATGATATCTGTTTGGAGACCAGCTGAAATTCCAGGAAAACTTCATTGCCTACCTAGAGGTTTCTTACCCTAGTCCTGCAGATTGCTAAAGTTAGGTCTAAATAAATTTGATCTTGAATCAAGTTTTAATTTAGGAACATTCCTGAACTGATTGTCTTCAAACCTAGAAAAACACATTCTCAGCAGACTGACTTTAGCATGTTTTGTCCACAGCTGTATAAATATAATTTACTAGTTCAGAGCAATCTTGTATTTTCCACTTTTTTCCCCTTGCCCATTAGCTACAACCATTGAATACAATTAAACTGAGTTCAGGAACTGCAGGGTGCCCCATTTTACTTGCTTTATAAGTTTATTTTATGTTTAATGTACATAGTTTGTAAGGATTTCATATAGATTATAAACAATTACCATTTAATATTTTGTGACTCCTTATCATAGTTAGCTGGCAAACTAACAATCAATGGCCACAAATGCCTTGCTATTTTGTACATAATAGATTTTGGAGGATAAAAATGCAGAAATGGAGGAAGGCCCTGTGATGGACAGAAGGCTGTCCTGCCTCTGAAGGGGAAAACAGACACTCATTTGAGCCTGTGGGAGTGTTGCTCCAGCATCCAATCACCTTACAGAAGGGGGCTGGAATGCTGGAGGGAACCACAGTAGTAGTTTAGTTCAAGTCTGCCTCTGGGAGAATTCAGAGAAAGTTGAGTTCAGCATCAGAGAGAGAGCAGTGAGAGCTCAGGTCTGGCTCAGAAAAAGAGCAAACAGAATGAAGGGTAGCTCTGCTAGGTAGTGTGGCAAAGTGGTTTAGCTCTACTTCTGAGAGAGAACAGAGTGCCCAATTTTTAGGGCTGACTTTGGTAATGAGCAGAACTTGTACCTTTTAGTCTAAAGCTGTTGCTGGGTTGCCAGGTCCGTCTGAAATACTAGCGGAGGAATGGAGCGGGAAGTGATGTCATGTGATGTGCCTATGTCACCCAGAAGTGACATAGGCATGTCAATGACGATGAGGGCAATGCTCTGGGGGTTGGGTTTTTTTTGGCAAAACTATAGTAAAATCAGCCACAAACCATAAAGTTTTGCCCAAAACCCACAGTGTTGCCCCCCCCCACATCACCAATGTGCCTATGTCACTTACAGGTGATGTAGGCATGTCACATTAATTTCTGACGGAGTCGCTTGGGAGGGGGGATTTCCTCCCACAGGTCAGCTGGCCAGTGGCGGGTAGGAGCCCAGAAAAATGGACAATTCCCCACCCACAACTGGAGAATGGCAACCCTAGGCTGGTGTGGGAGGCATTTTGAGGGTGTTAGAAGAACCAGCCTAGTGGCTTGTCAGTAAAAGCCTGTTTATGCCTGAAAGTATTAAAGAAAATTCAAACTACGCTCTGAAGCAGTAACCAGTTTAAATTATTGTGCTTCAGCCAGGTTTCTCCTTTGTCTACCAGGAAATCTGTGCTGGTTTTCTATTATTCGAAACCAACTTATAAATAAACAGGGCTATTTTGGGGCAGGAACGCACAGGAACGGAATTCCGGCTGGCTTCCAAGTTGGCCACGCCCAGCAGGACCGCATTAGCATAATAGGCCACACCCAACAGCAGAAACTCATTAGGATTGGCTACATTAGGGGTGTGTGGCCTAACATGCAAAGGAGTTCCTGCTACAAAAAAGCCCTGGGTTTGGACAACAAACAAGGTAAACAGAATAAGAAGGGAAAGGTGGGTGTGGCTGTATGAGCACACTTCTGGTAACATGGGGGTGTGGCCTAATATGCCAATGAACTGTGCTGTCAGGGGTGTGGCCTAATTCGCTAATGAGTTTCTGCTGTTGGGTGTAGACTATTATGCTAATGAGTTCCTGCTGGGCTTTTTCTACAAAAAAAGCCCTGTAAATAAAGAAATCTTCTGTGTTGTTAACATACATATTTTATTTGCTCACCACAAAACTTACCTCACAGCAGCGAACCTAAGCCCATACACTTGCTACATTTAGAACACTTGATAACTGAAGGGAAGATTTATGGTTTAAAACAAAATTAGTTTCCAAAAATCATAGGAGGCTTCTACAGCATCCAATTACCTTTCAAAAGGGGAATGGTATGTTGGAGGGAAACACAGCAGCACTCCCATAGGCTCAAGTGAGTGGCTGTTTTCCCTTTCAGGGGAAGGACAGTCTTCTGTCCAGCTAGGATTGCCAGGTCTCACCTGGCTTCCGGTGGGGGGTTCCAGCCCGCATCCCTGGATCTTCTGGCATGAGTGCTGTGTTGACATCACACAGAAGTGATGTCACTGTGCCAAGCACATTGTGCAGGGGGACACTCCAGAATTTGGCCAAAAACTCTATGAGTTTTTAGCCAAATGCTAGC
Organism: Gekko japonicus; assembly: GCF_001447785.1. Lineage (NCBI taxonomy): Eukaryota > Metazoa > Chordata > Lepidosauria > Squamata > Gekkonidae > Gekko > Gekko japonicus. The sequence continues at coordinate 244,740 of NW_015172004.1, read as the reverse complement.
ATTGAGTTTTTAGCCAAATGCAACCATAAGTCCATCACAAGCCCTTATGTGGACTTCATGGGGCCCCAAAAGGGGGAAACCCCTCCCCCATCGAGGGGATGGCAACCATAAGTCCATCACAGGCCCTTATGTGGACTTCATGGCCTTCATTTGTTAGATTATAAAAGTTTTCAAAACAAAGGAAAGACATTCTTGGAAAATACAATGTTATGCAGCCTTCAGTTTGAAGATACTTAACATCTGCCAAGAGTGTTACAAATAAGATGTTTATTTTTCAAGCTTCAGTGTAAAGGTTAGCAGGGGTCATTTTGTAGAAAAAGAGGTGCAGGAGCTCATTAGCATAACTTATTTGCATATGCCACACCCCCTGACATCACCGGAAGTGTGTCAGAAGGCAACACCCACCACTCAGGCTCCACTGGACTGTTTTGGATTGCTAGCTATTCGGGGGGGGGGGACGTGCAGATCTGTCCTCATAGAGGAGGGAGAGCTTGTACTTGAATAAAACTTGGTCTTAAAGGTGCCACTGGACTGTTTTGGACCAGGGGACTGGGGGTGGAGGCTCTGCAACTTACCTGGCTGCTTCTTGCTCTGACTGAGGGCTGCTGGGAGTGGGGGTGGGGCTTGTTGCATGTGCCCGCCCCCTGGGCTCTTTACTGCCGGAGCTCCGCTCCTGTGCGCTCCTGCAGGAAATGACCCCTGAAGGTTAGTATTTATTATTTGAATAATGGCCTAGATCCTAACTCCCTTGGATTGATGGAATTTGAAAAGTGGATATTTCCACCTTTCCCCTGAGTTTCTGTAAAGATCAGTTGAGGGTGAGAAGACCACCCCGAACATGGAGGCTGCAGTAAACAAAGGGAAATCAGGGAAAATCACTACCTCTTGAGTGAAAAGAGCAAGATTCACAGCCAAGCGTGCTCAGTTTAAGGAAGATTAAAGAGGTGAACTGACTTCATCTGATGGTGGAGTTGCCCAAATTATGGCTTAGCAGAGAGCATTTTAATATGTGTAGATCAAACATTTAAATAAACCAGTTGAAACCATATTTGAGGGAGGGGTGTCAGCGATAACTGCCAAGCCACCTGACAGCCATCTGAGTGTTAAAACCTTGAGACATCCATTACCTGTCCTGCATCATCTTATGAAATGGTGTTCTGGGCAGCTAAGACCCTCACAACACTGATAAGACCAAGAGGCTACAAATCCAAGTGTCCACTTAGGTTGAATCATACTTATGTCCAATGATCCCTCTAAGCTGTGGAGTCTTGTGAGCAAAAATTCTACTTTGTGAGCTACGGACATTAAAGTTGTGAGCGAGCGATTTGGCTACTGCATAAATTAGTTTGCTTTGGAGTCATCCTTCCTGAGCTGAGACAAAAATGTGTGAGCTGGAGGCTAAACAACTGTGAGCTAGCTCACACTAACTCAGCCTAGAGGGAACACTGCTTATGTCACCTTTTAATCAAAACTTTCCCCATCCATTAAAAAAACATATTAATAATCACTTCCTGCCAAGCTAATAATTATTATGCTTGTTTGTATGCAATACTCAATTACAGCCAGGTGTTAAAATACTTACACTACACAGAAAAGATACAGTAAAAAGTTTTTAAACAAAAAAATAATACATCTGTAATAATAGTACCTCCTCCTCTTCTGCATGTTCTCATTAAGACTACTCTGCCACAAGGCAGACTAAAAGCTAGGGAATTGGACATCGGCTGCGAGGCCTTTGCGAGCTATTTCGCAGATATAGTCTTGTTGCTCCACCATGACCTCCCCGTCAGAGTTGCAACAGTGAGTAAACTCGACGCTCCATGCACGTCTTCTGGTCAGGTTATGGATCATTTCAGTCAACAAATTGCTCCTAACTATGCCCCACCATGTTCTCCCTTGATCCATGATTTTTGTGGCTAATCAAAGCTGGCTGCGATGGGTTTTGAGGTGCCCTAAAGGAAATTATCAACAAGTCACTCTAGGAGAGACTGTTCCCCCGGGGTACTCAAGGAAGCGGTGATTAGTCCTGTCTTGAAAAAGTCATCTTTGGATCTGGCTGAATTGGCGAACTATCAGCCGGTTTCCAAATTGCCCTATTTGGGCAAGATAATAGAGAGGGCAGTGGCAATTCAGTTACAGGGCTTTTTGGATGACGCTTCCATCTTAGACCCCTTCCAGTCCGGCTTTCACCCAGGCCACTGGTTGCCCTCAGAGATGATCTCCAGAGGCATCTGAATCGGGGCAGATTGGCAGTGCTGTTGTTGTTGGACCCATTGGCAGCGTTCAACATGGTTGACCATCAGCTACTGATCAACCACCTCGCCAACACTGGAATCCATGGGCCTGCCTTGCACTGACTCACCTCCTTTCTCCAAGGCCGGGGACAAAGGGAGGCACTGGGGGAACAGCTATCCTGAAGGCACACACTGGATAGTGGAGTGCCTCAAAGGGCAGTGCTGTCCCCAATGCTATTTAATATCTATATGCACCCCCTTGCCCAGATTACACAGAGACTTGGGCTGGGATGTCACCAGGATGCAGATGACACCCAGCTCTATCTGTTATTGGGTGGCCAGTCTGACTCTAAACTGGAAGATCTGGACCGGGTGTTACAAGACGTGCCTGGATGGCTTAGGTTGAGCCAACTGAAATGGAATCCGACAAAGACAGAGGTCCTGTGCCTGAGTTGGGGCAGGACGAGGGTAGGGATCCCACTCCCAACCTTTGATTGAGCTCCGTTGGTGCCAGTGCCGGAGGTTAGGAGTTTGGGAGTGCTCCTAGATGCCTCCTTAAGAATGGAGGCCCAGGTAGCAAATACTGCCAAGTCTGCCTTTTACCACCTTCGGCTGATCAGGCATTTGGCTCCCTTCCTTGAACACAACAACTTGGCCACAATGATCCACGCAATGGTCACTTTGAGATTGGACTACTGTAATGCTCTCTACATGGGGCTGCCATTGTCACAAATCCAGAAGCTATGGCTAGTGCAAAATTGCATCTGCGAGCTCCCGCCCAGCCCAATTATTTAGAACAATTCGGTCGTTGACAGTTCTGCTGCAGGGCAGACCAAATGCTAGGGAATTGGACATTGGCTGCGAGGCATTCGCGAGCTATTTCTCAGATAAAGTTTTGGCGCTCTGCCATGACCTCCCCGCCACAGTTGAGACAATGAGTGAACTCGAGGCCCTTTGCATGTCTTCGGTGCCGGGTTTAGAGAACTTTGACCTGCTCAGTCTGGAGGAAGTTGACAGACTGCTCGCAGCTGTGCGCCCAACCACATGCAACCTTGATCCGTGCCCCTCCTGGCTCATTAAAGCGGGTTGTGAGGGGTTGCGAGGTGCGCTTAGGGAAATTATCGACACGTCCCTCTACGAGAGGCGGTTCCTGGAGGCACTTAAGGAAGCGATGGTCCGCCCTCTCTTGAAAAAACCTTCTTTGGACCCGGCCAAATTGGCCAACTATCGGCCGGTGTCCAATTTGCCCTTTTTGGGCAAACTTATTGAGAGGGCGGTGGCGATACAGCTGCGGGGCTTTCTGGATGACGCTTCCGTCCTAGACCCCTTCCAGTCCGGCTTCCGCCTGGGGCATGGGACGGAGACTGTATTGGTTGCCCTTACTGACGACCTCCGACGGCATCTGGATCGAGGCAGTGTAGCGGCACTGTTGTTAGATCTGTCAGCCGCATTCGATATGGTCAACCATCAGCTGCTGACCCACCGTCTTGCAGACGTGGGGATTCAGGGGCTCACCCTTCAATGGCTTACCTCTTTTCTCCGTGGTCGGGGACAAAGGGTGGTGATAGGGGAGCAGCAGTCCCGGAGGCACCCTCTTGTGTGTGGGGTGCCTCAGGGGGCTGTTCTCTCCCCGCTATTGTTTAACATCTATATGCACCCCCTTGCCCAGATTGCCCGGAGGTATGGGCTTGGGTGTCATCAATATGCGGATGACACCCAGCTCTATCTGATGTTGGGCGGCCGGTCGAGCTCTGTCCCTGAAGATCTGCACCG
>NW_015172004.1:234341-240572 GCF_001447785.1 Gekko japonicus | reverse complement strand
TACTACCATCTACGGCTGGTACAGCAGTTGGTCCCCTTCCTCGACCGCAGTGACTTGGCCACAGTGATCCATGCGACGTTCACCTCGAGGCTAGTCTACTGTAACGCTCTCTACATGGGGCTGCCTTTGTCGCAAATCCGGAAGCTGCAGCTAGTGCAGAATGCTGCAGCCAGACTGTTGATGGGTCTTCCTAGAAGGGACCACATCCAGCCTGTGCTGAAAGCACTGCACTGGCTGCCAATAGCGTACCGGATTCGTTTCAAAGTGCTGGTTCTTACCTTTAAAGCCCTACATGGTCTGGGTTCAGCTTACCTAAGGGACCGCCTTTCCTCATATGTTCCCCCGTGAGCACTTCGGTCCGGGACCCAACATCTCCTGGCAATGCCAGGTCCCAAAGAGGCCAGGCTGGCCGCTACCAGGGCCAGGGCTTTCTCGGTGGCAGCTCCTATCTGGTGGAACGAGCTCCCGGAGGAGATCCGGGCCCTGTGGGACCTTGTGCAGTTCCGCAGGGCCTGTAAGATGGAGGTCTTCCACCAGGCATATGAGTAGGAGCCGCCACTACCATCACCATTATTCCATCTTTATCTGGCCCTCGATGAGGGAACATCAATGCCTCCCTGGAGCAGACGATGCTGAACAGTTGAAAATGCCATCTGTGAAATTTCATGTTGAACACCTTGAGCACTTTAGTCAATAACTCGAATGTTTTGTACTGTTGGGATTTTAAATGGTTTTAATTATGTTTTATATTGGCGTTTGCCCCTATGTAAGCTGCCCTGAGCCCACATTGTGGGAAGGGTGGGGTATAAATTGAATAAAATAAATAAATAAATAAATAAATAAAATGCTGCAGCCAGGTTTCTAATGGGCCTCCCAATGCAGGAGAACATTCAGCCTGTACTGAAAACATTGCACTGGCTGCCGATAGCATACCGAATTCGCTTCAAGGTGCTGGTTCTTACCTTTAAAGTCCTTTATGGTCAGGGACCTACATACCTGAGGGACTGCCTTTCCCCACATATTCCCCAGAGAGCACTGCGATCAGGGTCCCAAAATCGACTGGCCCTGCCCGGTCTCAAGGATGCCAGGCTGGCTATAACCAGGGTCAGGGCTTTCTTGGTGGTGGCTCCACTCTGGTGGAATGAGCTCCCAGAAGAGATCAGGGCCCTGCAGGACCTCACACAGTTCTGCAGGGCCTGCAAGATGGAGCTCTTCCACCAGGCCTTCAACTAGGAGCCACCCCCAACAGCTGGAATGGCAGAAAACTCTGCCCCCTGGAGTCACCAGAAACAGCCTGTGCCAGCTGCACAAAGGATTAGATCTATGGGCTGACCACTAGGATAGACCATTGAAGGTTGGCCATCATCATCTAATAATCTAATGATATTAATTTATTAGTATTATTTAATGTTTAGCACCTATTAATGTTGGAGTGTTTTATATGGTTTTAGGATTGTTTAAATTGCTTACTCCCTCTGTATGATCATGAGCATCTATATCTTTGATTATTCGGAAGTTGCCCCAACAAAAATTTAACATAGACTGTAAAAAAAATAATTTTGAATATATCAAAGCATGTAGAACTTTATTGTATCCCACCCCCAAGAAAACTGAATCCCTCCTGACCTGGATAGCCCAGGCAAGAACTGATCTCAGAAGCTAAGCAGGGTTGACCCTGGCAAGTATTTGGATGGGAAACCTCCAAAGAATAGCAGGGCCAGGAGGCAGAGGCAGGCTATCAAGCCATTTCTCTGAATGCCTTCCATGCCCCAATAGGAATTGTCAGAGGTCACCATGACATCCAGGCATGGACACACACATGCGCGTGCACACACGTGCAAAATGCACAAATACAAAAAAAACCCCAACCACCTCAATGTAAATACCACCTTGATTACAATCAAATACAACATAAGGAATTCATGGGATCACCTGGACATTTTTTCCTTTATCAGTTTCTTTAAGAAGAAGAAGAAGAGAAGAGATTGGATTTATACCCCGCCCTTCACTACCCAAAGGTGTCTCAGAGCGGCTTACAAACTCCTTTCCCTTCCCCTCCCCACAGCAGACACCCTGTGAGGTAGGTGGGGCTGAGAGAACTCTGACAGAAACTGCTCTTTTTCAAGAACAGGTGTGCCAGAACTATGGCTTGCCCAAGGTCATCCAGCCAGGTGCAAGTGGAGGAGTGGGGAATCAAACCCAGTTCTCCCAGATTAGAGTCCGTGCACTTAACCACTACACCAAACTGGCACTACACGAAACTGGTTCAGTAATGGTCACAGCAGCAATCCCTGTCTGCATAAAATGTCCAGAATCCTAGAATCTAGCAGTAAGATTGTCCCTTAAAGTAAAAAGTAGCCACCCATTTGGATGAATTGGGAGGCACTCTACAAAGCTAGAGACAGGGAAGTATCTAGCTAAAAAAATAACCTTGTTAAATGGGTCTAAAAAGAGAGAAGAAAAGAGATTGGATTTATACCCCGCCCTTCGCTCGGAGTCTCAGAGCAGCTTACAAACTCCTTTCCCTTCCCCTCCCCACAACAGACACCCTGGGAGGTAGGTGGGGCTGAGAGAGCTCTTTCAAGAACTGCCCTTTCAAGGACAGCTCTTGTCAGAACTATGGCTTGTCCAAGGTCACCCAGCAGCTGCAAGTGGAGGAGTGGGGAATCATAGAATGTTAGAGTTGGAAAGGACCTTGCAGGTCATGTAGTCCAACCCCTGCACTCTGCAGGAGCATAGCCAAAAGATAACCCTACATACCTACAACATACCCGAAAGATGGTCGTCCAGCCTCTGCTTGAAAACGTCCAGCGAAGGAGCATCCACCACCTCCCAAGGCAGACTGTTCCACTGCTCAACCACTCTTACAGTTAGGCCTTGATCTGGACACAATGCTTCTGTTAATGCATCCTAAGATTGCATTAGCTTTCTTCACAGCCACATCGCACTGCAGGCTCATGTTTAGCTTGTGATCAACCAGAACACCTAGATCCTTTTCACATGTGCTGCTGTCAAGCCAAGTCCCTCCCATTCTATATCTATGCCTTTGATTTTTTTGTACCTAAGTGTAGGACTTTGCACTTATCTCTATTGAAATTGATTTTATTTGTCTCCGCCCACTGTTCCAGCCTATGTAGATAATTTTGAATTCTGACTGTCTTCTCCAGAATTAGCAATCCCACCCAGCTTCGTGTCATCTGCAAATTTGATAAGCATCCCCCTTATGTCTTCCACCAGGTCATTTATAAAAACATTGAACAACACTGGGCCTAGGACCGAGCCCTGCGGCACTCCACTCGAGATTTCCCTCCATGTAGACGCAGAGCCATTTACGAGCACTCGTTGGGTACGATTTTTCAATCAACCATGAATCCATCCAACGGTTGCACCATCCAGCCCACACTTAACCAGCTTATCCTCAAGGATATAATGAGAAACTTTGTCGAATGCTTTACTAAAATCTAGATAAACAGCATTGCCAGAGTCAACCATTTTAGTAACCCTGTCAAAAAAGGAGATAAGGTTGGTCTGGCATGACTTATTCTTGATAAACCCATGCTGGCTACTACCAATTAACTCATTCCATTCAAGGTGCTCACAGACAGAGTGTTTAATAATCTGCTCTAGAATTTTCCTAGGTATTGATGTCAAACTGACAGGCCTGTAATTTCCCGGGGCCTTCTTTTTTCCCTTCGTGAAGCTTGGGACAACATTAGCTCTTCTCCAGTCTTCCAGCACAACACCAGTACTCCAAGACATATCAAAGATTAGAGTCAGAGGCTCTGAAATAACATCTGCAGTTTATTTTAGCACCCTGGGATGTAACCCATCGGGCCCTGGAGATTTGAAAGTATTTAAGGCAGCTAGTTGCTCTCTAACATTTCTTTACTTACTCTGGACTGGCAGTTCCTTCTTCCTTCATATGCCCTGCATTCTTCAGTTTGTATATAGCTCGCCTTATGGTTAAAGACCGATGCAAAGTGAGAGTTGAGTAATTCCGTTTTGTCTTCATCCCTTGTTAAGGCTTGACCATCTTCCCCTAGCAATGAGCTTACTCCATCCCTGTTCTTCTTTTTGCTCCCAACATAGGCATAGACATTTATCTTGTTATTTTTAGCATCCCTTGCAAGCCTCAGCTCCATCTGCACTTTAGCCTTTCTGACACCATCCCTACAGATTCGAGCCTGCTTCTTGTACTCACCCTCAGTAATCTGACCCTCCTTCCATTTCCTGTACATTTCCCTTTTTAGTCTCAGCTCTTTAGAGAGTTCCTTGTTCAGACAGATTAGAATCCCAGATTAGAGCCCACACAGTTAACCACTGCACCAAACTGGCTCTAGATATCTTCAAAATAGATATCTTCAAAAGCGTCAGATCAGCTTTTGACTACAAAACACTTATGATACAGCTTCATCAAAATTACCATACAAGTATTTACTGTACCTCCAGAGAGCTCCCAACACAATATAGAGTTGCCAGCTCCAGGCTGGGAAAATTCCTAGAGATTTGCAGGTAGAGCCTGGTTAGGCCAGGGTTGGGGCAGGGGAGGGAAGTCAGCAGGGTATAATGACAATCAGTCCACCTCCAAAGCAGCCATTTTCTGTGGGAGAACTGATCTCTATAGTCTGGAGATCAGGTGTAATTCAAGGAGATGTTCAGGCTCCACCTCAAATCAATCATCATATACAAGTAATGTCTCTGGGTTCATTGTTTTTGGTACACAAGCATTGCCTTGTAAAGCATTGAATAAGGCAAACAGGACAAAAATAGGTAACATATCCCAGCAGAGTAATTTTTGAATGAAAGAAATGCCCAGCAAGTTAATATCTAATGGTTTGCTACATATCTAATGTTTTTTTTTCCAAGAGGAGGAAAAGAAACCTTGTTTACAAGAACAGGAAAATCATGACCAAAGTGAAGATAAGACTTTTAATGAGACCTGCCCTCAGACCAACAGACTTAGTTTCCTATTCAATGTCTTTACAGCATTATTTATTCCTTTTAATCCTCTCCTTGAGTTGTTCTGCTTTTTTTTAAAAAAAAATATTTGCTTAGCACCTGAACTTTACAGAGAAGATTCATTAAACATTTACACTCTGCTTACATCATCTCCTGACATGTAAAAACAAAGTAGGCTTGTATTACTGAAGTAGACAAAGCACTAGAGAATACACTGTGGGAAATAATCCTTAGCAAGCAGAACTTTGCAAAAAAAGAGAGAGAAAACTTTGCTCTTCGATGACTTCTATAATTTTATTTCTACATGAAGCTGCTTTTTATTCAATGTACTCCAGTGTCTAAGTGTACACTCGGTGTGGTTAATAAAACAGGATTTTATACATACTTTTATCACAAGACATCAACTATCTGGTGGTCACAAGGCAAACTGGTGCATCCATCATTGTAACCTGGTTGGATTTGATCTGAGAAACAGAAGGAATTGCTCTCCCAGTTGGGACTAGATGGCTTTTTGGCTTTTTAGGTATTAGTCTTGGTTTAATCTTTTGGTGTGTAGGTCCATAAAGGTTGAAACACAACTATGGTACTCTTCCACATACAATAGTGAAGCTGATTTTCTATGATGCAGTACAATGAAGCTGAGGACTGTGTGTGAGTTACCTAAACATGTGGATTGTGTGGATTGTATGGATCTTTCCCAAGCAACTGACATCCCTCCTGAAGTGCCAATTATGTTAAAACATACCTCATAATCTTCTTTTTATGTTTGTTTACTATTCATTCAAATGTGCCTCTGGCAGTGTAGGACTGTACCCCACACAGGTCTCAGTGAAAGGTTACCAAGTACTGCTGCATTTATTTCCATTCACTGAATAGAAAAGCAGTGTTTGTGATTATAGTGCAACAAGGCTTCCTTTTGTCAGTCCAAACCTACAACCAACCAATTTTATTTAGGTAACCCCAAGGTATTCCAAGGTTTCAAGCCTGCCTGAAAGCTTTAGAAAAAGCTCAGTGAATCTTCCATCCCATAGCTGTATTGGACATTGATGCAAGCACTCCAGAATGTGTACACCAGACATTTTCACCACTGGATGGAAATCCCCATTTATTGTCTTATGTATAAAGTAGATACTAAATAGCTAGAAATGCCATACTGCCACTTATCCAGGAGGTGCTAAGATTGTATTTTCTTTCAAAAGCCTGGGGTCAGTTGCTAAATTCTGCCAGAGTTAGGTTCAAACAAGAGGGGGACCCGCGATACTCGCGGGGGGG
>NW_015172004.1:198828-233889 GCF_001447785.1 Gekko japonicus | reverse complement strand
GCCCGCCCTGCCTGCCTCCCTTTCCCCGCACGCAAGCCCGGTAGGTCGCAGAGCGTCTCCTGCGCACGCGCAGGAGATGCTCTTGCACTTTCGGGGGGATTTAAACATCCCCCCGAAATTTTTTTCCACTTTTTTATTTTTGTGCACATGTGGGGACTGGGCCACGTGTGCACAAACCTCCCCCGGCCCCCCAGCTGCCCCCGGAGCACTAATTTAGCGATCCGCACTCCAGGGGCAAGTTGGGAATTAGATATATAGATTCCCCATCTTACCTTCACATGTCACTCGGATTTTGCATACTCCTTTATGCATAGTTGTTACAAGGGTAAGTGAAGATTTGTAAAGCGCTTGGCATATACAAAATGTGCTATATGGATAAGTTAATGACTCACTTGCATTATGCCACTAATTAGTTTCTTTTCACAGAGCCAGGGATTCCTGAATGCCAGCTATCCCAATGGGATGGATTTAGTGAAGCGTATAATTCTGAATTCTGTTTGCATCCTTGAGCCCATCAGGTCAAACACTAACTCTTCTGAAGTTGTATGGATGACAATTTCTACTTAAGACGACAGATCACAGCTTATTTAAAATTATTTGTATATTTAGGGGAAAATATTTTCCCATTTAAAAAAATAATAATCAGGGAGAAGAGTAAAAAAGCATAAAACTGTACCTGATATTCATTGAGGGATACCTTACTCCTTTTTAAAAAGCAGTTCTCACTGAATGAATATCCCAGCAACAAATCACAATGACCTGCATAATATCATCTGAAGTGATGCACGCTCAATATGAATTCCATCAGTGCACATGGAAATAGCTCACATTATTTCAGAAATAAGGTGACTTTGCTATTAGGAAAGAATTATGATACGAACTTCCAAAGTTATACTAAAGACGCATCACAATCAAATAGTTGTTTCTCAGTGTTAATTTTTTCAAACTACAGACAATTTTGTAGAAAGGGAACATATAGCCAGTATATAGTTTAGCCTGTCAAACTGATTCCTCACTATGAATTATGACTTGCCATTTGGTACCACTGAGCCTGACAGGGAGCAGACCTCCATTCATACTATCTGAATGTCTTTAACTGGTGGTTCTGGGGACTAAACGTGTCTGACTGTGCTTGCTCATTAGAGATTTGGTTACCTGAGATGAAGATGCACATTTTGTGAACATTTTTACTCCCCAGTGTTACTATAGCCCTTGTCAGTTGTTACATTTGACCATGTGTGGGGGACAAGAGCAGTCATGTAGTCTTCCAGATCTTCTGTAAGGGGCAGCATTGTATATATTCAGAACCCATGTGGCAACCCCCTGATTAATCTGGGGTCTTGTACACATATACTGACATAGAAATTCACACATTGCCCCTTTTGGAAAAAAATGGTGATTGCATTTATCAGGAAGACTGTGTGTGCTGCAGTTGTCCCATATATGCAATTACAGTGCCAGGAATATTATGATTGAAAAGAGTTTCTGTTTGGCCTTTACATGTGTACATTAGGCCCATGTTCTGCATTCCAAACTGAAGCCAGAATCACACAAAATAACTGCCAGAAACAAACCTCTCCCCCACTCCAGTCCTAGCAGAATTTTCTGACTTAAGTTTTTAAACCTGGCTAAAATAAGATATAGGAGCTGCAGTGGCTCAAGTAGTTCAGCAGTTCGAGACCTGGGTGTGCCACATGACGGAGTGAGCTCCCGTTTCTAGTTCCAGCTCCTGCCAACCTAGCAGTTCAAAAGCAAGAAATTGCAAGTAGATAAATAGGTACCACTTCAGTGGGAAGGTAACAGCGTTCTGTGCGCCTTTATGTTTAGTCATGCCGGCCACATGACCACGGAAATGTCTTCGGACAGCGCTGGCTCTGCGGCTTTGAAATGGAGATGAGCACCGCAACCCTAGAGTCGGATTCAACTGGCTTTCGAGCAATGGAACCTTTACCTTTTAAAAAAAAGATATGCTTGAACAACAGACAACCACAGATCTCTTTTAAGGATAAGCAACAAAGTTGCTATATAGACTGGACATTTAGCAGAATAATCATGAATAGTTTTATTGAGTTACAGGCTAAGATCATGGCATGGAGTTTCTATTGCTTTATTATTAAGTTACAAGCCAAGATCATGGCACGGGGTTTCTATTGCTGGGGAAGACTAAACAGTTCTCCCTAGAACAGTAGCAGTAGAACTGGACATGTCTGAGTAGATCAATGCCTCCCCGTGCCTTACCCAGCCTGTCCAAGGGCCGGCTTGCCCAGGCAAGCCAAGGGAAGGCGTGGGGGTGTGGCCTAATGTGCTAATGAGGTGTGCTGTCAGGGGTATGGCCTAATATGCTAATGAGTTTCTGCTGTTGGGTGTGGTCTATTATGCTAATGCATTCCTGTTTTTTCTACAAAACCCCCCCTGTTCATAAGCAGACTATTGTCGTGGGGTAGAGTCCTACTTGTTACATGACTATGACCCCCCACGCCACCCCTGGCTGTTTGTATTTATAGAATTATACAGTCTTTTATTATACGTGGAACATTTTGACCATAAAGCTAGCAAGCAATGCAAGGTAAGCCTGGTGACATAATTTACCAGGTACACTACAATTTCCCCATGCTATGCATCCCCCCCCCAATTGTGGGTCTTATCATTTACCACATGATACTTCTCAGTAGTACAGAAACAGCCAGAAGGGAAAGATAAGTGTGATGGACTGCACCTTTTAATTGCCTTGAAGTGTTGTACATACAACTGAAGTGTGAATTCTTCACAGAGACTGAGAGTTTTAAGTGACAGGCTGCTCCAGGCAATCTGATTGGTTAGCATCAGCTGAACAGAAAAAAGTGTTGAGAAAGCTGGATGCTGAGGTGATTCAGTCAGATTCCTGCCTTAACTGAGAAAAGTTATATGTACTGAGAATAGCCCTGACAGAAAAAGGGTTTAGTGCTGACAAAGTCAGATTTCTATCTTGACAAAACACAGTCTGAATTCAGCATTAGCTAAGAGCAGTTTGATTACAGACAGGAGAAATGGGAGAAAGTCTGACAAGGAAGTTTGGGTAGTAGAGAAGAGTCCCATTCAGGCCAAAAGGAAAGGGGACAGATCTTCTAGAGAAAGAAGAAAATTCCCTATCCAGTCAAACAGAGAGAGATCTCTGAGGACTACAGAGACCCCTGGTCTGGTGTGATTAGGAACTATCTGTAGAGCCCTTAAAAGTTAGTCAAACAGTCAAACGCCAGAGTACTGGTGATCTAAAGAGAAGGGGTTTAGGGTACTGGAAAGAGGGTACCAGCCTTCTGGGCACCACAAGAGTCAGCAATTACTCAAATAAAGTGTACTAGAGTGTTTGGGGGAAACACTGGAACAAAAACACCATAAAGATTTAAAGCAACTGTGAATAACTTAAGAACCTCTCAGTAGCCTGATATAGGCCCCTGCCACATGGGGGGGGGGGAATAGCACGGGCAAAGTGTGGCTTTCTAAAGCCACACCAAAAGAGAGACGCGGTGGCGGGATCACATAGATCCCGAGCCGCCGCGCACTTCCTCCCCGGCATGATCAGATGCCGGGGAGAAGCCACTGAAGAAAGAGCACGACAGCCATACTGCGCGTGTGTGTGCATGCGCGCACTTAGGGACGGATCGGGGACGGGTGCGTGCCGCTTCCCAGATGTTGCAGTGAGATCGCGCCTGTTTTCTGCGCCCCCGATCCATCCCTCTCCCGGGCCAAAGTCTCCCATGTGACCAGGGCCATATAAGAACAAAAGTCTGTGCCTGTATTAGTTTTACCTCAGTAATTTCAACCACTGATTCCACCTGATTTCCCCCTCAATGTTAAATAAAACCTTTTGTTACTTTTGAATTTTAAAGCATCACAAGTGCCATTTTCAAGGGTTTAAGTTAAATGGCAATCCTATCCCTTCAGGTTCCTCAGCTGAGCAAATAGCCAAAATATACTTACTGACAGGGTGGAACAGACAAGGTTTTTTTCAGGGGAGAAGAAAACATGGTACCAAAGTTGCTCAGTCAGTGAGGGGACAGAGAAATGGAGGGAAAATCTAGCCTTTAAGGAAGGGAAGTGGATGGGGTGCCATCATAGCAGGGTATACATATTTTAATTAATAATAATATAGTAGATACTGCTAGAGCATGTTCCTTCTCTGTTGTGGCTCCCACCTTATAGAGCAGACTCCTTGAGAAGGTTAGAGGTGCACCATTTTAAGTTTTTAGGAGATGCTGGATGGTCATTCTATTTGTGACAGCTTTTAATAGAGTTAAAATTACAGACTTTTTCTTGTGGAGTGGGGCTACAAAGCCTTTATTGTGCTTTGCATGTTTCAGTCTTGGAATGATAGCTAAGCTGAGCCACAATGAAAAGGTGGGGATATGAATATTTATGCATAAAATGCTGCCTTACCTACTTCACATTTCAGAGGAAAAAATCTTTGCAGCAGTGTACAGAATGTGGTAAGTAACATTAATGAGATAAACAGTGAACCAACAATTGTCCAGCCATGAACTGTATGTGCAGAGGAATTCTTTGAATTACACAAAAACTAGCCTTTCACTTTAAACCATAACTCACAAACCTGGTAACTGTGCATCCCAGATCTGGCTTCTTTCAGGAAAAGGAGACTTCTGGTGGAGAAATCACCTTATAAGAATCTGAAGTTCTCTGGAGCACAGGTTTGGCAATCTCCACGTGAGGCCTGGAGATTTCCCAGAATCTCCAGACAACAAAGATCAGTTCCCCTGGAGAAAATGGCTGCTTTGGAGGGTGGGCTCTATGGCATTATACCCCACTCAGGTCCCTCCTCTCCCCAAACCTTGGCTTCCCCAGGCTTCACCCCAAATCTCTAGGAATTTCCCAACTGGGAGTTAGCAACCCTACACAAAACTCTTGTTCAGTGTACTGATCAGCTGGGGTACTGTGTGTATTTAGAACCATTCTGAGCTGTAGTAAATGTTAAAGCCCCTTAGAACAGTTGACTGCCTTTTAAAACAGGTTTTCTCCCAACTGGCAATATGTGTGTGTCAGGAATGACATGAACTGGGCAAAAATGCAGGATTGTTTGTTGATATTAGGGGGGAAATGCATAGTTCTACTCATATAACGGAAACTCAGTAAAAGCAAGGACTTATCAGCTTATGTATGCAGTCTTCTTATCTGTGAATGCTCTAGCAGTGAGATCTCTGAATTGAGAAATCCAATGTCATATACTGAACAAGGGAGACTTGACTAAATAGCAAAAATCCATGGACATTCACAATCTTCAGGCTTGCATAGGTTTAACACAAAATACAATAATCCATGAGAAATTTGGGCTTTCACATTAGAATTTCCATGGCAGCACTAACAATTGCCACTCACACCAAACAATGCCGTTTCTAAGGCAACCTTTTTGTATTTGTTCTATTCTATTTCAAAAGAGACTTACACGTTCTTAACTATTGCTTTACACACACACACATAGTATTGGCCTGAGGAAAATATAACAAGTCTACTTAGTTATGCAATCAATTCAACAGTGGCTGTGTCCAGACGGGCACTTCAATCTGCTGTTGCCCCAACTCTAATTGAGCCAGATTATTTTGTGACAGAGAATCCTGATCAGACTCATCCCTTTTAGCATGCTTCAATGCAGTTTTACGCATGCTTGACTGATCAGATGGAAGTGTGTCCTTTGAGCATGCCCACAAGCACTGATGACCTTCTGGAATATGTAGGTCATGGGGCTGTCAGCCTTTTAAAAAAAATAAAACTGTGTCCTCTGAGCATACGCACAAGCAGTGATAAGCCTGCTTGGGATATGGAGTTCACTGCCATCCTCCCTCTATTCTTTTCAATTTAACCCTTCCCCAAAGGTCACAAAAAGGCTGTAGAACAGAGGCATCTTTCTTTGAGAGTTTTAAAAGAGGAAACAAAGTTTTGACCAGCCCCTGGGGGGGGGAGGGAAGGTGCATATATGCACTTATGTACTCTTCGCTAACTAGTAAAAAGAATGGTGGCCAGAAAATAAGAGACCAGTCAGACCTGCCTGACAGCTTAGGTACTCAAAAGCGATCAGACAACAGGAAATCCATTTTGGAACCAGCTCAGACCAACAGGACTGGACTTTCTCAGGTATCAAAGAAACACACAGCGGGGGGGGGGGGACTCGTTTGGGGGGGGCAGACAACTGGGGCACAACAGACAGATGTTGCTGTCTGATCGTGCACTTTAAATCCATAAGAGAACAGCAACGGTAACGGATCTAACTGCCCGTTTGAACACAGCCAGTGAGTGGAAAAGTATCTTCAAACAACCACCACCATTAAAGTCGCTGGTAAGAGCTGTTGAAAGTCTCTTGTGATCATACAAAATTCTGTCTGCTGTTCCCTGTCCATTTAATTTGTTACATTTGGACAGGTATTACCATTTGTTTGGGCAGTAAAAACATAGGGAGATGATATATTCTCCAAATTTGTACCAATAACAGCCATAGGCAGAAGTAGATATTCAATGTATCTCATGAGGTTCACCTACTAAAGATGAAGCTCAAGTTGCATCTAATTTCTAGCAAACAGGAGACCAGTTTATTGGGACTTTGCTGTTGTTCAATTATTCTGAAAGAATTCATGTCAGAACCAACCAGAAGCTATCAGGCTACAAGAAAAAAATATCAAAGAGAAGGAACTTCAAGATCCTATTAAATGATACCTTAACAGGCATTAAAATTATATCTCAACAACTATATTCCAATTAATTCACCCAAAACTCAGAATTATGAACAGAACTAGTATCTGTTCCATATACTATGTGCAATATTATATGGACAGGATCCTTGGATGTCTGAGTCCTACTAACCTGCTTGTATGACCCTTCCTGGCTACTTAAATCTGATGGTATATGTGTGTGTGTGTGTGCGCGCGCGCACGCCTGGGCCTGAGAGGCATTTTATGCCTCCTTGAGAGAAGCTGTGGTGCATCCACTAGGAAAGACTCAGAACATCTGAGTAATTTGTTTATTAAAACATTTATATCTTGCCTTTCCTTGTGGTTAAAGGCAGCTTACAATAATAGTTAAAAACATTTTCAGTTAAAATGAAAACAAAATCTCTCCCCTCACTGCCCCCCTTAAAATGCCTGCCATTCATAACCTTCAAAAGCCCTGGCAAACAGGCAGGCCTTGCAGAACCTCCTGAAGATCTCTTCAGGAAGCCCATTCCACAGAGCCAGCACCACGATGGAAAAGGCTTAGACTCTGGCCAGATGAGACACCCTAAGTGCTGGGATAGCCAAAAGATGACTGCATTTCGTGCACAGGGACAGGTATAAGGAGACCATAGAGTTGAAAGGTGCTGTAGGAAGTGCCAAGGGTTCAAATGATTTTCTATTGATTATTGCTGTTTTACAGGAATCTTTGGGGAAAAGTCTTTGGGATTCCTGGTGGAGAAATAGCAACCTGTTAACCACTAAACAGCTGAACAATGCCAGGTGGTTTAAATCATTTCAAACTGACAAGGAAAGTTCTCTTTTCCAACTCTGAGTCAACCTTTTAAATTGGGAGTTAGGTGCAGGTGTTTCTCTTAACTTAGCCAATTTTTCATTAGGACCCATCATGGGCAAGATTTATGATGGAATCCTTTTGCTTTAAAGGACCTAGCAAATAATTGTTATGTCGAAATTAATTGGGTTGAATACAGTTGCATTCTGTATGGAAAACAAGCTTCAGTTTTAGGGTGCTTTTACTAAGATGTTTATTGCAGTGGTTTGTGAGTTTTAGCAATAAGGGAAACCCAGACTATGTTTACTCTTTAAGTTTGGAATGTTGCAACATAAAGAAGAAAAGACTCTGGTTGCATTTTTAACTGGAATAATAGAACGAATTGAATAGGTGTAATGCCAGTAATTCTTATTGGGAAAGCTTGCACCACTGCCAATGTTGAGATTTATTGTTCCATCCTTTACCTCAAAGAGAAGAGCCTAATTGGAATAAACAAAAGGATGACTATATACTGTAACAGAAAGAAATCTCTTACCTTGATCTGATGGTGTGTTTTTAGAATTTTATGTTACGTTTAAGGCTGAATAGGTATAAGATATTTGTAAAAGCAACTAGTCGCGTTAGGGCATTTGGTTTCTTTTCTCTTCACCCACTTATTGTTATTGTTCTTGCACTTTGTTTCCCATATTGGACTGACCTCCTGTAAAAATAAACCTTTTATT
The DNA here is from genome assembly GCF_001447785.1 of Gekko japonicus. Lineage (NCBI taxonomy): Eukaryota > Metazoa > Chordata > Lepidosauria > Squamata > Gekkonidae > Gekko > Gekko japonicus. Next base: position 225,685 of record NW_015172004.1, on the reverse strand, counting down.
TGTTGCTTACTCTGCCTGATCCTCATATATATTATTTGGCCAAACAAGGGAGTTCTGAGGTCCTTGGGAGGGTGCTCTGGGCCTTCTCAAGGGATTCTAAAACCAGAGTGGTGGAATCATCAGGTGACACCCCACTTGAGCCGTGACACTAACAATGTTTTAATTGCTGCTTTTGTGTCTCGTATGTATTTTGACTCTGTTTTTTTTACTATTTTAGTGATGTGTGTTGGAGGGCTTGATTTTAATGGTTTTAAAATGCTTAAATTGTTAGCTATCTTGGCGGCCTTTATAAGGAAAGAAAGGCAGGATACAAATTTTGTAAATAATAATGATGATCATGATCATAATCACGATGATGATCATGGGTGAAAGAACAGAACCCTGTGGCATGCCACAAGACAAATTGTCTGTCTGATCAGACAGAAATGAGTGAAACCAGTGAAGGGCTATGTCCTTAATACTATCTCTGTGTTCAAACTGGTAGATAAGAATGGAGTTGTCAACTATGTTGAAGGCCATTCCAACAGTATCAGCCAGTTGCAAATGTACCATTCCTGAACAAGGTGACTCAACAAATGATGGCTGGATAACTTCAAGGCTTTCTGGATGAACTACTTGGATATTTTTTTTCCAGACTAGCATGAATATGGGACTGAAACACCACTGGTAACCCGGTGGCAGAAGATGGTTATCTTCAGAGGCCATGCTTATGTAGCCCTACTTTCTAAGGTTAGGCAGGTTAAAAAAAAAGAAAAAGAAACATTGTGAAAGGTGATGGATGTCATGTGAAAAAGGGAACATCTTCCTGTTCCCTTGACAACCAGTCCAATATGCCCTCATACTGCTTCAGTCACACACATTTCTTGTTGTCGAACATGGATGAGCACATTTATGGACATCTGTATTCAAATGTGTATCCCTATCCACATTCTATAGTAACTAACTATGTACTACTAGAGAACTTTTATTGAAAATCTTACAGGTGCAAGTGTAGCAGGCAAAGAAATCACTAGTGCCGTGGAGCAAAACAAGTATAATTAATCCAACTGTCTCACAGTACAGATGAAATCCCTTTCCATATTGCAATTTCATACAATCAAATGGCTTTGTTTGCCCTCCATGACATCATCATGTAGCCAAATCTAATTGGCTATGTGATGCCATGAGGTCATTATGTTCATCACATGATCTCTTTTGTTAAAAATGGTACCAAAATTACAATAGTTTGAGGGGACCGATGGTCATGAAAATGAATGAGATTTGTATGAAACATTTAAAGGCCAGGATAATTTATTTCAACACAGCAGTTTTCCATTCAGAAATCGAACAGCAGGAAAAGAAATTGGCATTGCACTGTTCGTCAGTTAGTAATCCAGGAAACATTAGTCATTAAAAGTGGTTATAAAATGGTACTTTCCATTCCTTTGAGGATGTCAGTTCACATGGAGTTTCCATGCCTGTGCCTCCAGTATAGTAGGACCAAGGTGTTTTTACACCATGACTGCAGCACGTACATTAGTTAGACCTCTGTTTTATCCAAGTAAATATGTCTGTACAGGGATTCACCCACCCAGGCCAGTCCAGGAATGGGAGGGAATCCTGTACTTTTCAGTACATTAAACATCAAACCACAAGATGGTCTATACCCTCTCTGGTTTCCAGAACAATTTGCCACCAGAACCTCTTTTCACTAGTCCCTGCCTTTCCTAAGGGAGAGATTCCAGCCCTTAGTGAGCATCTGGGACAGAACACATTAGCAACTCACTCCAGAGATGCACACTCTTTCCAAGGTAGCATATGTGGTCAGGGTTAGGCACCAGGGTTAGACTTGGAATTCAGTTACAACATGAAAGAAAATTTAGCAATAAGAAGGATTTTTATTCAGTACAGACCTTAGCATAGACTACCAGAGATTACAAAAATAACAAAGACTGTTTGCCTTAACTAAACATTAATTATTCATAGTTACCACATCAGGAGTATTCCTCAGTCCAAGATAGTCCAAGTACCAAGGGATTTTGAAGGGAAATCCCATTTTTGCACAGCCATGTGCTCCAAGTCACAAAGCAACTCTTTGTCTCTCAAGAGGCAGCATTTCAGCTGCAATAAAACAGACAATGACAAGAGGAGGAAGGGAGAGCTAAGCAAGAGAGCTCACTCCCATAGGGATCAAAACAATTATACCCCAATTCCAGTCACAAATTAGATGTGACCATCAGCCAATTGTGAGTGGGCATGGGTGTGCTCAATTGTTGGTTGTCACAGCTGCAACATAGGATTGGCTAGAATTTTGGTCCTGCAGTCAGGTGACCCAAACTCCAGCTACTTCGTTGTGTACATGACTGGTCGCAAGTGGGCCAGAAAGTGTAGCCATGAGGTCTGGCGTTTGGCATGAAAATGTGAAAGAATGTGGGTTTATGGCATGGCTATTGAGGCCATGTGGCCACACCAATTGGCTTGCAACAGGAAACAAGACACAGCATGCTATCAAAAGACATCATAGGAGAAGGCATGTGAATATAGAAGCAATATTTCTATACCATGGTCACAATCACCATATTTGAAAGGACTGTAAATGTTAAACATTTATGCAAGAGAAAAGAAAGCATAGTGGTAGTGATTTAACAGAACAAAACACTACAGCATACTGCCTTAAACAAAACAGGCTAGAAAAGAATAAATGGGGAGTGAGAAAAATAAACCAATTTAATAGAAAAAAGGTTTTCTGGTTTCCTGGGTAACCCAAATCAAAGATTACAATAATCACAGCTGAGGTAGGGCTTTCAGATGAAAAACAAGCAAAATGCCACTATGGCAGGCCAGAAATACTACATTCTACTTTGACAACCCTCATGTTAAAAAGATAATAATGAAAATGAAGAGCAGCCGCTGTCAGGTACTTGGAATACAACAATCTTAGCTGAAGTCAATCTGCAGTAGCTTAATCAGTGCTTTTAAAAGTGGTGAAAAGTGGCTTTGCTTCACTAGCTTCATTGGAGCTATACCGATTATGGTCAGATGAAATCTGGTCTTTCTTACTGAATGTGCATTGACAAGATAGAGATTCTCTAATATACTCAGTGGCTCTAATTCGAAGGCAAGACAAAGTCAATGTCAGAACATTGTGGGCTGTAGAATCATGCAATATTATTCCCCTCCCTTCATAAGCACTATATTTAGTTTCCTACAGAATACTCCTAAAATGTAATCAATTTTTAAATTGTCTTTAAAAGTGTTTTGCCTAAATACTTGTCCATCCTGTATTTGCTCATTGGATTATACTGTCTGCTAATGTTATTCCATTGTGCAATGTAGCTACCTAGTTTTTTCCAGCGTTTCCATATTATTCGTGCTTCTAATATATATTTAAAGTCCTTCCAGAATTATAACTGGTGTCCAAGCTACATAGCTCAGTTCCCCTGGAAAAAATGGCTGCTTTGGAAGGTAGGCTCTGTGGCATTATACTCCACTGAGGTCCCACCCCTCCCCAAATCCCACCCTCCCCAAGCTCCACCCTTAAAATCCCCAGGAATTTCCCGGACCTGAGCTGGCAACTCTAGGACTTCAGGATAGGTAAACACCCTGAACTGTCAGTAAACTAGGTCCAAGAAGGGCAGAATGGGGACAATCTATGAGGAGTGATAACATCCAGTACCCCATAGGGGAAAGACTATACAGTGGTAGGTGGTGATCAGTTGGAGTAGGAACCTTCTGAACTTTCTTCCCCACCTACCTCAGAGGGTTACTATAAGAATAAAATGGGGGAGGAGAGGACTGTGCACACTGAGCTCCTTGGAGGACAGGCAGGGAAACTACTGGAACAGATGTGGCTGCAGACTATAAGAGGTTAATGGACTTGGGACAAAAGCATGTTTCATACATTCCACAGTCTGGTGGTGAAAGCATTAGTTTCTTCTCAGTACTTTCCAAGATATTATGGAAAATAGACTCTTAATTTTTGTTGACGTCATTTGCCCAACTTGTAGGACTGTAGTGTGCTTGAATGAATTTAAGTTTTAATGTTCATTTCTTCAGAGTCTGTGAATCCCACTGGCTTTGTTTTGAGAATGTATATTCAACATGGGTCAAATTAGAGAACTAGAAGTCCTTTCCAGCCCTTTCAGTATATCATATCTCAATTTGACACTACTTGTCTCGTCCTATACCAAAATAATAATGTTATATATAGAACACAATTGCCACTACAAAAGTATTCTCTTATGGCTATGGCTGGCTTCTCTAATAGATCAATGATATGACTATATCATATAATTTGTCTATTTTTGAAGATGGAAAAAGGTGGCCCTAGACTAGAATTATCAACCTTCGGGTGTGGCCTGGAGATCTTCCAGAATTACAACTAATCTCCAAACTAGGGTTGCTAGGCAACGCCTGGCAACCAGCAGGAACTTTGGGGGCAGGGACATGTGAAACACTGGCATCACATGATGCTATTTCCAGGAAAAAACAGAATTAATATCATCACTCTAGGAAGCACCAGAAACTCTATGGCAAAACCATGAAGTTTCTGGCAATTCCTAGAGCAATGTGACATCACTTCTGAGTTTCCCCCAGAAGTGATGTAATGGTGCACAACACCAGCATTTTTTAAAAAAATTGCCACCTCTTGGAGTAGATAAGTGACAAACAATGGGAAAACAGTGATTTATAAATTGTAGCAAAAAAACCCCAGTTCATAGACTGTTACATTGTATGTAAATTACTCTCACCATTATTCTTAAAAAAAGAATGGCTTATTCAAGACTTGCAAAAATTATCTGGTTTGAGGACAATCTTTTATTCACATTAAAATAGCACATTAAGGTAGCACATTAATATATAGTCCCGCAACAACAGACCCTGGTTGATACACATTTCCCTCAGCTTCGTCAGGTCACAATCTGTCAGGTGCTGGACATAAAGTCACATCTTTTTACAAATATGTTATTTTAACATGGTTTTCTAAATTTGAAGAGATATATTAAGGTAGCACATTAAGGTAGCACATTAATATATAGTCTGTCATCGCAGGACTATATATTAATGAGCTACCTTAATGTGCTGTTTTGATATGAATAAAAGATTGTCCTCAAACCAGATAATTTTTGCAAGTCTTGAATAAACAATTCCTTTTAAAAAGAATAATGGTGAGAGTAATTTTTACTCCTGAGTAAAATACATACAGTGTAGCAGTCTATGAACTGTTTTTTGGGGGGCTACTACTTGGAGCAGCAGTGGGCAACAAAGGTTGCTGGTGGGAGGTCTCCTGTTGTCAGTGACAACCCTACTTCAGTCAACAGAGATCAATTCCTTTGGGGAAAATAGCTACTTTTTGATGGTGGACTCTGTGATTATACCTCATTGACATTCCTCCCCTCCCCAAACTCTACCCTCTGCAGGCCCCTCCCCTAAATCTCCAAGAATTTTCCAACTAGATCTGATGCAGCAAAAAGAGGTTTTGGAGGGGAAATCTCTATCAATCATGTATAGAATATCATAGTGTTGCTTGTAGACTTGGTTGGCTGCCAAATATTACATCAATTCCTTCCTAAACAAAGGCATACATTGTCAAGACTACTGCTAATGATATTTCGATTTTCTCACTTCTTTTTTCTCATACCAGCAATAAATTGTATAATTCCAGTTAATTAGCCAGTATAATTCCAGTTAATCATGATTACTGATACTGTAAACAGAAGTTCACAAATAAGTTCCACATGTCAGCACAAAAATGTAATGCATTATATAACCCTCCCCAAAAATATTGTTAGCTGACAACTCTATAGAACTGACTTGTCAGTTTAAAATTGGCTTTGTGCTTCATACACTTGTATTTGTCAGCTTTATATTGCACAATAGAAACATTTGAAGCAAGTCCACAGTGCAAAGTTCAAGCAGAAATTTCTTCCTTTCAATAATGTTCCTGGACTTAATCTGAACTTTGAGAGTACTAATCTTATTGTCTTCTTGAAGCTTCTATTAAAATGCAAGGATTCCCCATTCCAGATATATTTCAAAGAGTGGTTATGCCTTTATATCAATCTTATATGAGGTATTTCTTCATCCAAATTTATATTAATCTTATATGAGGTATTTCTTCATCCAAATTACAAATTGTGCTTTACTGTGTAGGATGTTGTAGAATTCAACCAGAACTGTCATGTAAATTGTATAAGCATAATGAAGTACATAGTGCATTATAATTGCTTCATATCACAATTTCTATACTAACTTAATCTGTTTAACAACTCTCTGAATTAGGAGGAAACGGTTTAACATGGGACAAGGGCTGGTTCCAGGGTTGTTGTTTTTTGGGGGGTCCCATTCCTTCTACCTCTTCTCACCCTAAAGCCCACTTCTCACCCCCCTTCCCCACTCATCCATACACCTCCCTCTTGCCTTTGTGTCCTTCCCTTGCCTGCTTGCAGACCTAACCACTGGCATGCTCACAGCTGCCTACACTGCTGGCAGCCCTTTCCCCAGTGGCATCAGCAATGTGAGCATCTGGGAGCATGGTTGGTGGTTTGGTGGAGTGCTAGAAAGGGAGAGGTGACAATAGTGGGCCCTGCCAGAAGCCCTGGTCACGGGCAGCTGCCCCACCTCTGGGTATGTTGATACCAGCCCTGAATGAAACTGAGCATGTGTCTACTCCTTCTTCTAGATTAAGGATACATAGGCTCCAGTCACATGTGCCAGATAACGTGGGGGGAGGTGAGGCTATTTGCGCCATCGCAATTTGACCCACCACTACGCGATCAGACACGACAGTGGTGAACCAGTGTTGTTTTCATTGGCGCATGTTTCCGACGTGCTTCAATGAGGAAGCAGGGACGTGAGAGGAGCGCACTGGAGTGATCATACGGAGAACAGCCATCTGCAGCCCATCGCTAACCATTTGATAGTGGACTTTCCCAGGTACTTTTTACCTCCACATCTTCAGCCAGACAATACGGATTGGAGACGGGTGTGCAACGCTTACCAGATGTTTCCGTGTGATCGCACCCTTATAATCCACCTGACATTCGTGGCTCTCCCACAGCAAATTCTGCGTGTGAACAGGACCATAATGTTTTATTCCACATATGCAATTCCAAGCTGGCCCAAAACATGGTGTAGAGGAAATCTGGCATAAAGTATCCACAGTTATAGAGGTCCCTTACTACTTGCTATCACTTACTATCTCATGGCACAATTTTTGCAGAAGCAGCAATGATTAATTACACCAATCTAGCCAATTAATTATAATTGGGTAATTATATGCTGCCTATCTAAACTCTCTGTGCAATTTAAGCTGAATGGGGAACTTTATGCAGGAATGGTCCCTATAGAGAAACAGCAGATGCCAAGTGAGAAAGTAGATGAGTTTCAGAGACTGCTGGCTCTCTACAGTACAGTTACCCCCAAATTGCCCCGAAGCACAATTTTGGAGGTTCCTACTCTGGAAAGACCCTAGAGAAGCTGCATGGATCTCTGTTGCTCATGGATCCTTTGAATAACAGCATCACCTTCCATATTTTACAGAAACTCCTAATGTTTCAGTTTTTTAAAGACTCATAATGCTAGAAGCATAAAAAACCCTTCTCAAACACGCATCTTCTAATCATGGCTAGAAGGAGATTCTGGTGTGCCACAGGAAGAAAATGCAAGAAATCCAGTCATAAATGCTACAGTGTTTACGGTCAAGTACCCAAGTTGCAATTTTCAGTACCAGAAACCAATGTCCCTCCCCTCAATATAACGGTTTGGATCCAGCAATGAGCAAGAGGAAACATGAATGGACTTAGCACAGTTCTCCTTGCACAAAGTCTTGTGCAACTCATAGCATTTCCCTCCTTAAATATAGTGCTCAGAAATTGGTTGCACTAGAACTTGCACAAGCAGAAATACAAGTGGAGATATAATAAATTCAACTTTGCGCAAGCAGCTACTACAGTCTTTTTCTTGCATTTCTGCTTGTACAAGAACTCTAGTGCAAATGGAGCTTTTGCACTGCATCCACCCAATGGCACCTGTACAGTGAAAATTTTGTCACAGTCTCAAGGATTCCAGTTTTAATGTATCCCCCTGGATCACATGCAGATACTTCGGGCATAAGACATTTCAAGAATCTTAGCCCACTTAACATTGCTATATACTCCCAATATAAAGAAACCAAACACCCTAAAATGGAAATTCAGTGATACTCTGTACTAGTACTGGCTGATTTCCCTCCTTGCTGATTTCTTGGATACTGTATGGATGTACAAGCCATCCAAGGTCACAGCAAAAGGTAACTAATTCAGTCATACTCTTTGATTTATCCTGTCAAGTGCTTTGCCAACAGTCACAAGTCACCCTTTTATCCCCAGGTACTCTGCACAAATCAACAGTGCTACACAATTTCACCACTCTCAGCCAGTAGGTAGTAAGGGCATATATTCAATTTATTCAGGCAACACGATTGTACAGAATAATAACCATTCCAGGAAGACATGGCTTGAAAACATTTGCTTGCAGACAGAAACTCATACAACTCTCATAAGCATGTTGCAAACCAAGAAATGTGACAAGTTAAATCTTCAAAAAAAGAAAAGAAAGAATCTTAACCTATATTTTGATTCAGAACTAGATTAACATTAACTCTGTGCTATAAGGGAAGATGAAACAACTAGGGTGTCAAACATGTTCCTTGATTTTTTCTTCTTTTTATCATGTCCTTCCTCAGTAAACTCAGGTAGTTTAAATAGTTCCCCCCTTTTATTTTCAAAACAATCTTTTTGAGGCAGATTAATTTGGGAGATATGACCAAGGTCACACAGTGAACTTCATGAGAAAAAGGGGATTTGAAACTCACTGCAAACTATTCCAGTTCTAGTCTGACTCTCTAAGCCAGTGGTACTCACTTCACAGCTCACAGAAAGCCACCTTCACAATTATCATCAGTCAAATGAGCCATATTTAGTTCCATCACTGGCAACGCGGGCTCAGGGGGGCTCACAGATAGGCGTGAGCATTCTGTATAGTTTCCTCCATTTTCTTACTTCAAATGGGATGTCTTTCAAAATTTTTATCTCTTCATTCTTGATTTTTAAGGATTTCCCCATTGTTGACTTTAGCACCAATTCTCTGGTTGATCATTTCGTGAGTTTTAAGAAGATTTCCCCTGGGAGTTTATTTTCTTTATAAAATCCGGATAAGTCCTATATGCCACATCCATTTCCTTAATTAAGTCTTCTTGTTTATAATCCATTAGTGGGGCTAAGGCAACAGCCAAGAGTTCCTCATTCTTATCCTTGGGTATTCCATGGAAACGTAGAACATACATGGATCTTTCCACCTGGAGCTGTATTAGTTGGGTTTTATCCGAGAATCTCTCCTTCTCTGCTCCGTCCACTCTTTTATTAATACTCTCTGTTTTTCCATCTTTTTCAACGTTTTCATGGTTGCTGTGGTTCTCCTGTCCATTTGCTTTAACTGTTTCTGCACATTATCCAGTTTGGTGTTGAGAGTAGTCATCTGATCCATTAGAGGGCGCAGTGCATTTGCTAACAACAAAGAGAAGTCTGTAGATGCTTCCTGGTCCTGGGAAGGAGTCATTGGTATGTTATTTCCGGTCACCAGTTTTTTCTCCGGCGCTCTCTGTCCTCTCCCAGCCATAATATCAACAAGAAGTAAGTCTTCCAAAACAAAGCAAAAGTTATATATTTTAATTCTGCTTCGTATATTTTAGCAGTTTTTGCATTCGCTTAGCTTCTTATACACTTGGTTTGGCTCAAAGTCTCTTTATTTTTGCTTTAAAACCATTTTTACAGTTTACTCATATGGGGGGGGGCTTGAAATCTTCTTCCCCTGAGCTTCCAACTTAGGCGCTTCCAATTACTACCAAGGCTCCATTCGCTTATTTTTCATCTGAGCTTTGCTTAATTCACAGTTTGTAGCCTTGGAGATATTTGGAAGTCTTTTTAGTAGTTTGGTCATGATCGCTTGCTCCGGCAGTCGTCTCTGGGTGCCATGCTGGCTCCGCAGTGGCGGTATCTATCGGGGAAGAAGGTGAGGTTCAGTTCCTTGGGCGTCCCCTTGGAAGAGGCTCTCCTCAGCTCCCCAGGCTGGGGGTCTCCTACAAAGACCCCAGGGGGGTCCAGGATGAACTCGAACCCCTCCCGTCAGCCGGGTCTTGGTGCATCTTCATCTGAGCAAGACAAGATGCATCCGAGCGGCGAAACGCTTACACCAGAACCCCTGCAGCATTTAATTTCTCCGCTGTGCAAAAATGAACTCAGCCAGGGCATCCCACACCCGCTTCCACTTGGGCATCGAGAGTCAAAAATTAAAGGGACCAACTGGCATTGTGTTGCAATGCAACCACGCATGCGCACAAACCCCCACGCGATCAACAGCTGTTTCAGTGGGTGGGTATGTTACAACACAGTAGAGCATGGATAAACCCATGTCTTTTTCAGTGGGTGGTGTGTTACAACACAACCCCACCTCTGTTCAAAAAAAAAGAACGGAGAAGAGAGGGGAGGGGGCTCTAAATTCGGGGCAAGGTGACATGTGGAAATGAACACCTGGGCAAAACCCAGGTCAGATTTCCATAATGTGGAAACGCGCGCATAGAATCGGGCCCATTAGACCCAGGAGGACAGTGGGGCAAAGCATTGGTGCGGAATCAGCCTGGGTCTTAGCCATTCTTATACCTGGACTCCCAACTTAACTACAAGAAGTAGCCATGAGCACATGGCACTGAACTTACCTGGGAATGACTCCTGGATAACAGCTTGCTACTTCAAGAATTATATTTCCTACTTCTACTTACCATCTGTAGAGATAGGTACTAGTATTGTCATGGGGAGGGTGATTTCTTTTTCCAAAATGCACTTTTTTTTTTAGATCCAGACATTGATTCCTTTTATTCTGTTTTAAAAGAGGGGTTTTTATTTCTTTCTCTTTCTACAGACATTAATCCACCCTTTGTAATTTTAGTCTTTGCTATGTACATACCCCAAGATGGTGCTTTAGCAGGAAGACAGGAAGATTTGGGAAGACATTACCTGACTCTGAGCATAACCCCAGTGTTATGTTCTGAAATTGTTCAGAACTAATTGATTACAATCTAACTCCAAATTCCTGAAAAAGAAATGGCTTGTTGTATTTCAAGGAGGAAGTGGGTTAAAGAAGAATTAAAAGCATTCCTCTGCAGAACTCTAATATGCACAGAGAGGGTTAGAGAGGACTGTGTCACATCTCCTTTCGCCATCGTTCAGTCTGTTATGTTTATATATGCTGTGTGAACTCTTTATTTCTTTTTGAAAATCTTTACATTGCCAGTATGGCTAGTCTCAGCAACCAGGATCTCTGTTCAGTTCATGTGTGCCAAGAGCAGAAGGGAGGGAACAGCAGTTAATGCTATTCTTTTAGAGCAGGGAATCAGGCCCCCAGAGGGCTTCTATCAGGCCATCTCTTGCTTCCAGTTCTGCTGCTGCATCATAGCTCGCTTCACCAGACTCTCTCTATCACTCAGCCATTTCATGTTTTAACCTGGGTCCTAGATTCAGAACTCTGAGCATGAGGTTTCTGTGGTGAACGTCAATAAATCAAAAGTAGGTTTGCCGCTTACAGATACATACTTGAACAGCATACTCAAGATTGCAGCAGCACAGAAATTTTGAGGCAATAATTCAGAGCACGAGGTGTCAGTTATCAGACACTGTTAAATAAACAAAATATTGCAAGAGTGCTAATGTTTTAAGCATGTTTTTATTTTAAGTAAAAAAAAAACTTTGTGTTTGTGTCCTTTATAAAGTTTATAGCTCCGCTACCTGGCATTACGTTTTACGATGCACATGGCCCAGCCCAACAAGGTCTCATTTATGTCAGATCCAGCCCTCACAACAAATGAGTTCGACACCCCTGTTTTAGAGTGTTCCGATAAGCCTGCCCCCCCCCCAACAGTGAGTGTGAAGAGCGATAGGGACAAAACAGGGAGTGGATGCCAGAGTTCAAGTCCTCAGGTGGAACACGCCCTAACAGGAGAAGGAGAAGGAGTAGCCTCACAGGTGCAGACAACCAGGGACAGCTACAGAAAGTCTTCACTACCACATGGTCATAAATTCAGACTTGCAAGACTGTTTCCCCACACATGTATATTTAACAAAAGATCTGTAATGTTAAAAAAGCCATTATAAAAATGCGAGATTCTTCAAAGAGTTACTAAAAAATCAACATCAAACACCACAGGTTTTTACATCTGAAAACACGTCACATTTGTTCAGTTTACTGCATCTTTGAATGAGAAAATCTTCTTTCCTAGTCCTCATTTATTATATCCTCCAGTTCTTTTATCAGTATCATCCCTTTTGCTTTGAGAGCGGACTTTCATTGAAACTGGTGTTGTTGTTTTGTAAAAAATTATTTTATATCAAACAAACAAATAGACAAACATACATACATGTAAATTGGGGATTCCATATACATCTCTGTTTTATCTAGTTTGTTACCTCCTACATTGTCTATTTATATAGTAGCTATTGTTTATCACCATACATTTTTGTATAAGTATTATGCATTATAATTACATTTGTATTCTATATTCTCTTCTAAATTGTTGAATGTCAATATTGTTCATTTGTTATTGTCTTCAAGCCATTTATAAAACCTTGACCATGTATTTTGAAATCTTTCTTCTTTTTGTTCTCTCAATATTAAAGTCTATTGATCTCTGCAGTTTCCAGAATTTTATTTATCATTTCTTTTTTTGAAGGTACTTATTTTTTCCTCCAATATTTGGCATATAATATTCTTGCAGTGGTCACTACATGTATAATAAGAAGGAGTCTTGGATTTTTTTTAACCATTTTCTGTTATTATATTCAATAAAAAATAATTCAGGTATAAATTGTATAATACATTCTAGCATTTTTTCCAAACATTTCATGGATCCAAGAACAATATTTTTAACTCTATCACACGTCCACCACATATGAAAAAATAAACCAACTGTCTTTTGACATTTCCAAAAATCATTTGGTAAACCAGAATAAATCTTTGCTAATTTATCTGGGGTCAAATACCATCTATAAAACATTTTATAAATATTTTCTTTATATGAAGTTGCCTTGACAATTTTTATATTTGTTTTTCAAATCTGTAACCATTGATCTAAATCAATGACCTAGGTTTTGTGCCCATTTAACCATGGCATTTTTAACTATTTCATCTTGTGTTTTGTTTTCCAACATTATTACATACAGTTTTTTAATCAGTTTTTCCTCAGCATATAACAGTGTCTTATCTATTTCTGTTATTTTTGCACAAAAACCTATCTTTTTGTCTTGAGTATATCTTGATTCTATTTGCACTCTTTTTTCCCACCAACTTAAATCAGATCTTTGGGGTTTTTTAAATATTTTCTACTGGTTTTAATTCATTTCTGATATCAATTGAAACTGTTTTAAATAGACACATAAGAATTGTTTTCTTCCCATAGTTTGTACGCAATTTCTTCTCTCACCCACACACAAACAAATTAAAGAGGTTTGAAACCTCTGCATCATGGTATGACACAGTCTGTGAGGCTGGGAAAGCAGACTTAATTGAAACAATGCAGACTCCCCAATGAGCATACAGGAGGAAAAACTGTTACACTAATAGAAAGATTCTGGCATGATTATGACACATTAGGGGGTGATCTGCTAGACATCTCTTCAAAATCCTTTTCATTCGTTACTTAGAAAATGCCTCCATCACTTTTATAAATTAACAAAAATGTTTTAAAGTATTAGTGGAATAAGATAAAAAAATTTAAAGCCTTTTTTAAAAAGTTTATTTACTCGTTTTTGTTCTTTTGGAACATAAGCTAGTCAGACCAAATTCTGCAAGTGTTTGCCTTAAAAACTAGCAGTTCATGCAAAAGCTAACTCCTTGCTAGCTGTCCTACTTTTGCTTGGGAAGGCAAAAGTCATTCTCTTGTTTTTCAGTTCAGTTTGAACCATGCTGCCTCACGTAGGTTCTTTTAAGCCATGGGATGGATCCTGAGCCATCAACAAAGATCAGCTCACAAATAAAGTTAGAGAAACTGTTGCCTGTATTTTGTCTTTAAGAACATAAAAAGAGCCCTGCTGGATCAGATCAGTGGTCCATCTAGTCCAGCATCGTGTCTCACACAGTGGCCAACCAGTTCCTCTGGTGGGCCAACAACAGCACATGTAGGCCAAGACCTCCCCTGATGTTGTCGGCTGGCTCTGTGATTCAGAGGATTAGTGCCTCTAAATGTGGAGGTTCCCCTCAGTCATGGCTAGTAGCCAGTGATAGACTTATCCTCCATGAACCTATCTAATCCCCTTTTAAAGCTGTTTATTCCTGTGGCCATCACTACATGCTCTGGCAGCGAATTCCATGTTTTAATCACTCTCTGAGTAAAGTAGTATTTCCTTTCATTCATTCTGAACCTGCTGCCCACTAGCTTCACTGGATGCCATCGAGTTCTAGTATTTTGGGAGAGGGAGAAATATTTATCCTTGTCAACACTCTCCACCCCATCCATAATTTCATAAACCTCTATCATGTCCCCCCTTATTTGTCTCTTTTCTAAACTGAAAGGTTCCAGACTTTTCAGACTTTCCTCATAGGGAAGGTGCTACAACCCCCTAATCATCTTGGTTGCCCTCTACTGTACTTTTTCCAGCTCTGCCATGTCATTTTTGAGATGCAGTGACCAGAGCTGTAGACAGTATTCCAAATGAGGTTGCACCATAGATCTGTACAGGGGCATTATAACATTGGCCATTTGTTGCCAGGTCCACCTAGCCAACAGAGGGGGCTGGGGGGTAAGGTTGCCAGATCCAGGTTGGGAAACTCTGGATATTTGGGGATGGAGTCTGGGAAGGACAGGGACCTTAGCAGGGACCTCCACCCTTCAAAGCATTCTTTTTCTCCAGGGGAACTGATCTCTGTAGTCTGGAAATTAGCTATAATTCCAGGGGATCCCCAAGTCCCACCTGGAGGATGGCATCCCTATCTAACATATAGTTTGCCTTTTTCACTGCTGCAGCACACTGGGTTGAGTCCAATGTTCCCTCTAAGCTCCACAGTGTTGTGAGCAAAAAATCTACCTTGTGAGCGAAAGAATTTAGCATTAAAGTTGTGAGTCTACATTTGACTATCGCATAAATTAGTTTTTTAGATTATTTCCATAACCTTGAAAAAATCTCAGAATGAATTCTTTTAAACTATATTTAAGCTATATTTTAAGAATAATTCAAACATTATAAGAGAAAACAGAATCAAGTCAAATTTCATTACACAAAATGTCATCTATGGGGGTAGACCAGGCTTCTGGATAACAGGTCTACCCTCCCCTTTCCATTATATTGGTATACTTGGAGTCTGGAGAACAGTTCTATACTTGTTCTACTATATTGGTAGACCTGGCCTTCAGAGAACAGGTATATCTGCCCCAGTCCACTATATTGGTCCACCTGACCTCAGACCATCACCCTGTGCAAAGCCTTAGAAAACATACCAGCACTTGGGCAAGGGGGGGGGACTCTTGAAGTCTAACTTTTTTTTAAGTGAAATATTTCAAATTACAGGTCAGGTATAACAGAGGAGGAACAAATGGAAGTTGCTTGAATGTTATCAACCTGCCCAATCTACTTATTTATTCAAATGTTTATATCCCAGCTTACAAATCATACTGAAAAGCATAACGGGGGTGTGCAAAAACAAACCTATTTTTCTGGCTCCACTATAGCCTATGGGGACTATTATAGTCAATATCTGGGGGTATCTGGTGCTCTGAAAGGACTGATTTTTTAGGTAGAGGCACCAAATGTGTCACATAGCTGCTGGTGCCTCTTCTCAACCCCCCCCCCCCCAAGTTTCAAAAAGATTGGACTAGGGAGTTCAATTCTATGTGACCCAGAATGAGGTGCTCCCATCCTCCATTATTTCAAAAAGATTGGCCTAGGAAGTTCAATTCTATGTGTCCCAGAAGGAGGTGCTCCCGTCCTCCATTGTTGTGGAAATGCCTTCTCAGTTTATGTGTGAGGTGAACTTAGAATCCTTGAGCTGCCAGCTAAAATTATGTGTGCCAGTGCCCCCTAGAACAGTTTAGGGGGAACTCTGAAGACCACTGCTTCCCCCCACAACCATGCCTCCTTCTAACTTTTCCAATTTCACTTCCACCAGAGCCAGATGGAAGTGGTGGCAAATTCTTTTATCAGGAGTACTGAAGAATTAGATTTGAGTCCAGTAGCAACTTTTAGATCAACAGGAGCATCATAGTATAAGCTTTCAAGAATCACCAGAATGCTATCGGACAAAGGGAGTTTGACACTTGAAAACTTATACTTTTGGTCTCAAAATCTTGTTGGTCTCAAATCTGGCTCTTCGACTGAAGACCAACATGGCTATGTTCCTGAAATTATCATCAATGTGGACTGCTGTTTCCTCCTGCTGCCATCTTGTCTTTCACTGTTTCTTTTCATTTGTCATGTCAGACAGTGTTCCCCCCTTTGAGATGCCCCATGCTACATAAAACTGGTGTATATACAATTGGAAATGCCCTGCCTCACAATGAAATGCTTAAACACCGCAAAGGAGAAATTGGATAAAGACAAACAGTAGATGAGAGGGAAATGACAGCAGGTACGAAGCATGCTGAACAACTTCCAGACCATTACAGACCACGAGAAGCCAATGGGTATTTACGATTGCTAGCAGTATTGCAATAATTGTTCTCTGCAGGCACCCACAGAATTGCTTTGTCAAATGAACAGACATGTGACAAGTAACAACGAACTCTTTTCAAAGATTGGCTTACAGATGGATGAAATACCTGGGGAACTGCAAGTTCAGACCTGCTATTTCAATCTACCTTTAAATTAATTGTACCCTTTCCTTTAGCCTTCATTTTCTAAAGGCACATCTCCTTTGTTCACTGGATACTGAAAAAAATGTGCTAAATCACTTCATAATTAATTCATAACTGATCAAGTACTTAATATTCTGGAAAATGTTTCCAAGAAAAAGTAACATTGGGCAGAGCACAGGAAAAGGAAGTGTATAGTTCTTTAACATCTTATATATTTGTACTCTGAACTGTTATGTGATTTAATTCTCAGGTTCGTTAATCATTTTTGCAGTTGTTGTGCTAAACTGTTCCTGTTATACCCGGAAAGTGAAAACGAAGTAATTTAGAGACTAATAGTGACAGTCTTTTGAAGAGAGAAAAAATAATGTAGCTGTTAATACATTGCCTAAATTGGATCATTTGCTAATTGGTTGAGGTAATTCAGCTACAAAGTAAGCTTCTGATTTCCTCACCAAAAATGAAGCAGCACTTGCCTTCAGAGCACTGGGAGGAGGGTGTCCCTAAATATATTTCAGTGAACACACATGAATACATGACGCTTATACCATTGATCTATCAAGGTCCGTACTGTCTACTCTGACAGGCAGCAGGAGACTCCCCAGAGTCTCAGGCAGTGGTCTAATCCTTTTAATTGGAGATGCTGGTGATGTATTTTATTTATGTACCTTTCTGCCCTGATCAGGGCTACCAAGTCAGCTAAAAGATTAAAAACCTACATAATAAAAACATGCCTTAAATAAAACCACATCATTAACATCAAGCTAAAATACATATTCAATAACATAAAAACAAGAATTAAAACATAGGGCAAGAAAGAGGGATCACTGAAGGAATGACTGATGAAACAAAGAAGTCTATATATCCACTGGCAGAAGACAGCAACAGAAAGGGACAGGAGAATCACTCAGGGGAGAGAGTCCCAGAGCTTGGGTGACATGACCTAGAAGGTCATCTCTCGAGTTGCCACCTGTGTAATATCAGAAGGCAAGGGCACCTGAAGCAGGGGACCTCAGAAGATGACTGTGTGGTTGGGGAGGTTCATGAGGGAATAGGCAATTTTTGAATTATACTGGCCCCAGGGCTTTAAAAATCAATACCAACACTTTTAATTGTGCCCAGAAAAGATGGGAAGCCAATGTAGATCAGCCAAGACTGGAGTGATATGGTCTCTATGGTCCACTCCAGTCAACAGCCTGGCATTCTGCACCCACTTAAGTTTCTTAAGGGCAACCCTGTGTAGAGTACATTACAGTAATCTAACCCAGCTGTAACCAGGGCATGCACCACAGCAGCCAGATATGTTCTGCCCAGGAAAGGTTGCAGCTGGCTATCCAGTCACAATTAGTAAAAGAAACTTCTGTCCAAAGATGCCACTTTCTTATCCAGCAGAAGACCTGGGTCCAGGACCACTTCCAGACTACAGACCTATTCCTTCAAGGGGAGTAGAACCCCATCCAGAGCAGGTGACACCTTAAATCCTAGGTCAAACCTTTTGCTCACCAGTAGCACTTCCATCTTGTCAGGATTAAACTTCAGTATATTAGCCTGCATCCATTCCAAAATTGCCTCCAGGTACCTTGGAACTTGTACATACAAAGCAAATGCACTACAAAGAGCCACAGCCCCCTCCCCCATCTATGTGTGGAAAAAATATTTCCCCATGGGTTTATTAATAAGAATTATTATGTTGTGGGACAGAGACTGCAGTTTAATGTTCCATTTCTCTGTTGGATTTTTATTACTTTTTAAATGTGCAGCCTTACCATCCATAAGGTCAGTTTGTGTAGCAACACATTTTTCTAGCTTCCAGATCACTGTGCTCCTTGAAAATACAGATGTTGGGCATTCCCAGTCTAATTTATGGTAGATTAAAATGCAATTTAAATATTAACTGAATCACCAGAGCATTGGCAATGTCCAGTTCTGGAAAGTTATAAGAATAATTTACCTAGTCACTGATGCATTTGCTAAGAAATCTATATTGAAGTAACTTAGTACTACCCACCGAAGAATATTCCTCTCTGTCTGTATCTCTTTCACACACATACAGAGAGAGAGAGAGAGAGAGAGAGATCACAAACAATCTGATATACCATTATCCCAATATCATTAAGGACAATTTGACTGAAGTGTAGGGTATACAAATTTAAAATAAATAAATTACAGAAGAAAATTGTCTAAAACTATGCATGAAACTGGCTGTGAGGAACATGTTTTGTGCAACACTTGTAAAATTGCTACCCTTGAAATTCCACTTCAACCAGCCTAGTTCTATTCAATCCATGGGTCAGGGTCATGAAGTCCCTCCTGTTAGGTTGTAAGTACAGACTCATTTTTTTGTTTTGTCCTTCTTTTTTAAAAGACCCGCTGCATCAAGTGCCATGTCCTCTACTTTTCTTGTGTATGCACTGAAAACAGCGTTAGGACAGCAAGGTGAGGTCAGGCAGTTATGGACAGAACATCTCCATAGCTCTGATCTTTGGCTTGTTCCTCAATACAGTATGTTTGTCTTGCATAGATCTGCTATCGACGGTCCTGGCCTTGATATTGGTGATGCCATAATTATGGCTTCCCTTTTTCTGTCATATGGCTATGATATCACATGACTTCATGTAATTAGGTTTGCTCAAATGTACATCAGTTAGGTTCAAGTCCTGTTCAGCAACCTGTAAACAGGGAGGTGTGATTGGTTTAACTATTTGTCAACCCATTCACAGCTGTTCGGCAGGTTGCTCCACTGTATCCCTTTCCAAACCACACAGTACCGTAAATTGACTTTTCATGCATAAATGTTCTCACACAGGCCATTTCAATTCTACTACTACACTCTCCCACCCCATTCTTGCTGGGAAAGTTCTCTGCTCAGCAGGGAATTGTTGAAATAGACAATTTCTGAGTAGCGGTGTGTGTGAACAAGATCTTGGAGGTACAGGTGGACCAAAGTTAAATATAAGCAGCCAGTGTGATGCAGCAACAAAAAAGGGCTAATGCAATCTTGGAGTGTATCAACAGAGGCATGACATCCAAATCACAAGATGTCATAGTCCCACTGTACACTGCATTGATCAGGCTGCACCTGGAGTATTGTATGTAGTTCTAGAGGCCTTACTTCAAAAAGGATGTGGACAGAATGGAGCGCGTGCAGAGGAGAGCGATGAGGATGGTCGGGGGCCTGGAGACCATGCCCTATGAGGAAAGGCTGGGGGATTTGGGAATGTTTAGTCTGGAGG
Source organism: Gekko japonicus (assembly GCF_001447785.1). Taxonomy (NCBI): domain Eukaryota; kingdom Metazoa; phylum Chordata; class Lepidosauria; order Squamata; family Gekkonidae; genus Gekko; species Gekko japonicus. The sequence goes on along the minus strand of NW_015172004.1, from coordinate 205,603 downwards.
AGAGGAGGTGGAGGGGGACACATGATTGATCTCTTTTGTATTTGAGTATTTGAAGGGCTGTCACTTAGAGGAGGCCGCAGGGAGCTGTTCCTGTTGGCAGCAGAGGATAGGATGCACAATAATGGGTTTAAATTAAGGACGGGAAGATTTGGCTGGATATTAGGGAAATTGTTGTGCAACAGTGGAATCAACTGCTTAGGGAGGCAGTGAGCTCCCCCTCACTGGCAGTCTTTAAGCAGCAGCTGGACAAACACTTTGCAGGGATGCTCTAGACCAGGGGTATCAAACTCATTTGTTACAAGGGCCAGATCTGACATAAATGTCACTTTGTTGGGCCAGGCCATGCATGCCATAAAATGTAATGCCAGGTACTGGAGATAAAACCTGTATAAAGGAAAACAGCTGGTAAGCTTCAAGTTGGTGTATCCTCACTGCAAGGCCCCATGGGCTGGGAGGGGGGAGGTCTAAAGGAAAAACCATATGGGTGGACTGGAGAGCCAGCAGTGCAGCACTGGGCGAATGTTCCCACACTGCTTGACTGCTGCAGATGTGGTTGTTCTGCCATGCTGAAGCCACAATCAGAGTGGCTCCGCCCACTCCCCTTGAGCAGTCTCCTGTACCTCTCTTGCACTAGTATGGGTTGCATAATACCTGGACTTATGTTTGACACCCCTGCTCTAGGTTGATCCTGCATTGAGCAGGGGGTTGGACTAGATGGCCTGTATGGGCCCTTCCAACTCTGATTCTATGGTTCTAATTTAAGGCATCCATCTAAGTAGTCCCTGGCAATGGTAATGTCATCTGATTGGTTTCAAATGCCAGTGTTTTTGCACATGCACAGTTTTGTAAAAAACCAAGGCAAACCTGTTCAAGAGGCATTTACAGCTCCCTACTTATTTTTGGTAGTGGAATCTCCTTTAAATATGTTTTAATCTTCTCAAGATCAACTCTAGTTGTTTGGAATAGTTTAGCATAATACTTGAAGAAACATCTCTTTATTCCATTAGGATCAACGAACTCTTTTCCATCTTCTATTATTTTGGTTATCATTCTTCTCTCTCTTCTAGCCTTAAGTTGCCAAGCTAAGTATTTTCCCGGTTTGTTCGCCCCTTCAAAAGATTTCTGTTGTAACTTCTTTAAATTCCAATACATTTCCTGATTCCAAGTCTCATTCAGTTGTTCCTTCAGCAACTTTAATTCTTTGATAATTTGCTTTTTTCCAGGCTTCTTTTTTAATTCCTTTTCTTTCTGCGCAATTTTTTCTAACACTTCTGTTTGTTTTTGAAGTTTTTCCTTTTTTTGCTTCACGTTTTGCGAGATGAGAATTCCTCTCATCACCGCTTTATAAGCATCCCATACAATCTGTATCGGTGTTTCTTTATTTAAATTTTGTTGAAAGAATTGTTTCGTTTCTTCCTTTAACATCTCAATTACCGTTTTCTTATCCAACAAATCTTCATTAATCCTCCACAGAAAGGGTTTTTTCCTTTCTGTGGAACTCCATACCACCGGATTGTGATCTGAATTACATCTTGGCAAAATTTCAGTCTTATGTGTTTTCATTGATAATTCTTCAGACATCCAAATGGAAGTGATAACGGCTTTTCTGGGCGAGGAGGAAGGGTCAATGGACTCAGACTTTGATTTGATTTATAGAGTGAACTCCAGAATTGCAGAAAAGAAGAATTTACCAAGGGATGTAATTGTACAATTTGTAACAAGATCAATAACAGAGGAGATATTCAAGAAGCAATTCAACGTCCCTTTTGTAATAGAGGGAAACAAAATTATGGTGATGAGAGAACTCCCAAGAACAATACTGCAAGACAGGAAAAGGTATAAATCCTTGGCGGACAAACTCAGAGCTTTGAGCATCAGATATAGATGGGAGATTCCACAAGGTTTATCCTTTACGTATCAAGGTGGGAGGATTCAGATCAGATCGATGATGGACTTTTATAAATTTAAGGCGGACAATGCGGACGTCTTTGGAGAACTTTAAAATAAAACGCATAATGGAGTACAAATTGTTGTCATGGAATGTTAATGGATTAAATTCACCAAACAAGAGGAAAAGAATCAATCATTGGATACAGAAACAGAAATGCAACGTGATATGCTTGCAAGAAACACATATTAGAAAACAGGATATAAAATATTTAAAGAATGCTTTATTTGGAATTGAATTTTGTTCTGCGGCCTCAAACAAGAAAAAAGGAGTTGTGACATATGTGAAGAAGGAGTTACAACCTACAGAAATTTTTAAGGACATAGATGGCAGATACGTGGGTGTGGAATTAATGATTCAGCAGAAAAAAACATTGTTGATCAACGTGTACGCACCCAATGGAGCAAAGGAAAAATTTTTTAAGGATATAACTGACCAATTACAACAATTGACTTATGAGCAAGTTATTATGGCCGGAGACTTTAATGGGACAATAGATCGTCTAGACAGAAAACCACAAAAGGACAACGAATTCAGCGGAAAATTGCCAAAGAATTTTTTTGAATTAGTTAAGCAAGAAAAATTAGAAGATGTTTGGAGGAAATGGAACCCGATGCAGAAAGACTTTACTTTTTATTCCAATAGACATTGCTCTTTTTCCAGAATTGATATGATTTGGATGTCTGAAGAATTATCAATGAAAACACATAAGACTGAAATTTTGCCAAGATGTAATTCAGATCACAATCCGGTGGTATGGAGTTCCACAGAAAGGAAAAAACCCTTTCTGTGGAGGATTAATGAAGACTTGTTGGATAAGAAAACGGTAATTGAGATGTTAAAGGAAGAAACGAAACAATTCTTTCAACAAAATTTAAATAAAGAAACACCGATACAGATTGTATGGGATGCTTATAAAGCGGTGATGAGAGGAATTCTCATCTCGCAAAACGTGAAGCAAAAAAAGGAAAAACTTCAAAAACAAACAGAAGTGTTAGAAAAAATTGCTCAGAAAGAAAAGGAATTAAAAAAGAAGCCTGGAAAAAAGCAAATTATTAAAGAATTAAAGTTGCTGAAGGAACAACTGAATGAGACTTGGAATCAGGAAATGTATTGGAATTTAAAGAAGTTACAACAGAAATCTTTTGAAGGGGCGAACAAACCGGGAAAATACTTAGCTTGGCAACTTAAGGCTAGAAGAGAGAGAAGAATGATAACCAAAATAATAGAAGATGGAAAAGAGTTCGTTGATCCTAATGGAATAAAGAGATGTTTCTTCAAGTATTATGCTAAACTATTCCAAACAACTAGAGTTGATCTTGAGAAGATTAAAACATATTTAAAGGAGATTCCACTACCAAAAATAAGTAAGGAATACAAAGATTTATTAAATGGTCCAATTCAAAAAGAAGAAGTGATGAAGGCAATAGAAGAGACAAAGTTGGGGAAGGCGCCTGGGCCGGACGGATTTACAGCGAAATTCTACAAAAAGATGAAAGAAGAAATTTCCCCGGTCCTGGAAGCTTTAACCAACGAAATAAGAGAAAACAAAAAGGTGCCGGACTCATGGAAAGAAGCAATTATTTCTTTGATTCCAAAGGAAGGACAAGATTCAACAAATGTAAAGAACTACAGGCCAATATCTCTTTTGAACAACGATTATAAAATCTTTGCAAAAATTATTGCAGAAAGGGTGAAAAACTATTTACAAACGGTAATTTCTGAAGATCAAGCGGGCTTTTTACCCAAAAGGCAGATTAGAGACAATGTAAGAATAGTAATGGACGCAATTGAATATTATGAAAAGCACCCAGAAAAAGAAGTAGCTTTTCTGTTTGTTGATGCAGAAAAAGCTTTTGACAATCTTAATTGGAATTTTATGCACCAGATGATGGAAAAGATTGAAGCGGGACAACATTTTAGAAATTGTATTGAAGCTATCTATTCTGAACAAAGAGCTAAAATAAATGTGAATAAAGAACTGACAGATAACTTCAAAGTACAGAAAGGAACAAGGCAAGGTTGTCCGTTATCACCGTTATTATTTATCTGGGTATTGGAAATACTTTTACAAAAAATACAGTACGATCAAGAAATAAAGGGCTTGACACATAAAGGACACCAATACAAATATCGAGCATTTGCAGACGATGTAATGTTTATGGTGGAAAACCCAACAGAAAAATTGACATTGCTTTTTCAAAAAATAAAGGAGTTTGGAGAATTGGCCGGCTTTTACGTAAATAAGAATAAAACAAAACTTATATGTAAAAACATGATCAAACAAAAACAAGTGGAACTACAAGAACTGGTACAATGTGAAGTAGTTAAAAAAACAAAATACCTTGGAATTGAATTAACGGCAAAAAATATAGACCTATATAAGAATAATTATGAGAAATTATGGACTAAGCTGACTCAAGATTTTAAGAAATGGGATAAAATGAACTTATCACTGATGGGAAGAATATCAGTTATAAAAATGAATGTCCTACCACGTTTGATGTTCCTGTTCCAAACAATACCAATTCTGCATAAAACGGATTTGTTGGCCAAGTGGCAACAAGAGTTGTCAAAATTTGTTTGGGCAGGCAAGAAACCAAGGATCAAAATGAAAATACTTTGTGATGCCAAAGAAAGAGGAGGTCTACAAATGCCAAATCTTAGACTATATTATGAAGCGGTTTGTCTAACATGGATGGATCAATGGGTGAAGCTTGAAAATGACAGATTGTTGGGGTTGGAAGGGCATGATTGTAGATTTGGCTGGCATGCATATTTATGGTATGACAAGATAAAAATGGACAGTTTTTTTAAACTTCACTTGGTGAGAAAAGCTTTGTATATGGTATGGACAAGATATAAGAAGTACCAGAGTGACTTAAGACCATTGTGGATTGTACCAGTAGAAGTGTTGATATCTTACTCAAGACAGCGAGGTAGAGACTGGTTGCCATATAGAGATTTAATTAAAAAAGAGGGAACAGAGTGGGTAATGAAAAAGCAGAATGAAATTGAATATGAATATGAGTGGTTGAAATATATGCAGATTTATGATCTTTTTAGATCTGACAAAAAAAACTATGGTTTTAGAGAGGAAAAAAATGAAATTGAAAAGGTTTGGGAGAGTGGAGGAGGAAAAAATATTTCTAAAATGTATAAGGTGTTGTTAAAATGGTATACTGAAGATGAAACTGTTAAAGAACAAATGTTAAAATGGGCTATTAATATGAATAAGGAAGTGGCTATGGAAACCTGGGAATATTTGTGGAAAAATTCTATTAAGATCTCGACATGTACTAATGTTAAAGAAAATTGTTATAAGATGATGTATAGGTGGTACATGACACCTAAGAAAATTGCAAATATGAATCAAAATATGTCAAACAAATGCTGGAAATGTAAGAGGCATGAGGGCTCATTTTATCACATGTGGTGGACTTGTGAGAAAGCTATAGACTTTTGGACAAAAGTCCACAATGAAATGCAAAAAATATTGAAATGTTCTTTTAAAAAAGCACCGGAAATTCTGCTTTTGGGACTTAAAATGGAAGAAGTCAATACGACTAAAAAGACTTTACTCTGGTACCTGATAGTGACAGCGAGAATGATTTATGCTCAGTTTTGGAAGACAGAAAAGGTACCAGAGGTTGAAGAATGGATACAAAAAGTTCTGTTCATGGCACAAATGGATAAGATTACAAAAAAACTGAATAACAAAGAAGACGATGAGTTTTTTGGAGAATGGAATGACTTTAAAATTTATCTGGAAAAGAACTGGGATGTGAAACAAAACTTAATATGTTTAGATCAATATTAAGTCAAATGATGTTATCTTTAGATTGTAATGATGAGAAACTGATATTGTTGATGATATGAAGTAATTTGGAGCAGGGGTGGAAGCATTGTGGGAAGCCATTGGAGGGAGGGGAGGAACTGGGAATGGGGTAGACAATTGATAGAATGAAAAGTTTTATATGTTGTATTCCTGAGAAAATAAAAAATTTGTTTACCAAAAAAAAAAAAGAGGCATTTACAGCTATTCAGCACAAAATGAACAGAATGCATGATTGTCTCGCACCTCACACCTTCTGACATGGCAAGTTCAAACGCTGAATATGTTCTTGGTGAAATTTAAAGTATCCCTAATATACTAGCAACTCAGTAAGTCCCATGCTCAGTGGGTACCTGGATTGAAAATGCTGAAATCCACTAGTCTACTCTGAAGTATCCTCTGAGCCATTTTTCTTGCTAAAAACAAACATACAAAGCACTTTTGTAAATAAATTCTACCTTGGTATTTTATTGGTATAAAGGATGCCACCTAAGATGAATGCTGATGAATACATATTACATTTAATGAAAGTGGGACCATATGGATAACATGATTTATGTTGGCAAACCACAATTGTAGTAATACATACAATAGAATCAAAGCTATTATTCTTCTAAAACATTAAAAATTGTTCTTACTGTTACCAAGCTAGCTACTATTTGTAACTGACATACTTTTCTAATATAAGAGAAAGTACTTTTAACTTCTATTGGTTAACCACTAATTCTCTTCAGTGTGGTGTAGTGGTTAAGTGTGCGGACTCTAAACTGGGAGAACCGGGTTTGATTCCCCACTCCTCCACTTGCACCTTAGGTCAGTCACAAGCTCTGGCACAGCTGTCCTTGAAAAAGAGCAGTTTGTGTCAGAGTTCTCTCAGCCCCACCCACCTCACAGGGTGTATGTTGTGGGGAGGGGAAGGGAAAACAGTTTGTAAGCCGCTCTGAGACTCCAAGTGAAGGGCGGGGTATAAATCCAATCTCCTCCTCCTCCTC
>NW_015172004.1:162723-198793 GCF_001447785.1 Gekko japonicus | reverse complement strand
CTCCTCCTCCCTAATTCCACCCTCCTCCTCCTCCTCCTCCTCCTCCTCCTCTTCTTCTTCTTCTTCTTCTTCTTCTTCTTCTTTCCACATCTTAGAAAACATCACAATTTTTATTGTTAATTACCAAAGTTGATGCCATTGCAGTGTATGCAAGATAGATAGATAGATAGATACATAGGTAGGTAGCTTGGTAGGTAGATAGGTAGAGATATATTCAGAACAAAAAGTAGCATTATAAACTCTCTTTCATTGATATATCCTATTTGAAGCCAAATTATGTTCTACCAGATTTTAAAATATGTTCTGATCTTTAGAATTGCACAATATTTTTAGTAAGATCTTTAGAATCGCCCAATATTTTGAGTTCTGACATGGATATTGTAGTTCCACTATAGTAGATTCTCTGAAATCCTCCTTATGCCAAATTTTGTTTAATTTTCTTTCCATGAAGAAAAAAACAACAATATTGACAGCTAGATGTACAAATCCTTGTGTAAGCTAGACAAATGGAGAAACCTGTGATTGCATAGGGAAAAGGCATGCCAATTTGGGGATTTAGTAATAATTACAGAATTAGCATTTGAATATGCATCCAAATATGCAGTGGATTTCAAGTAACTAGACATTCCAATTTATTCTTGTGATTCCAAAAATTAAGGTTACTGAAGACACCCTATGCGTTTCCATGGATATCCAAGTCCACATGGCATAGAAACAAGACAGACAGTATCTACAGTTTCCTACTTCTGAATAATCCTTGTTGATCTCCTCTTCTAAATAATGCTTTTTAGTGAACAATACAAATTCTTTATACTCAAAGTATTAGACTCTCTTGCAGCAATATGCGTAATAATATTAATTATTATTAATGCCACAACTTCATTATCTGAGTAGCTTCGGCATTACTTCACTCCTCCTCTTCACTGTGCTATAAATTATTCTACCAGTTTATATTTAGCAGCTGCTTATGCTGCTCTGTGTCATCAAGCTAAATGAACACACTTAAAAAGCTTAAACTCTATTCTAGGCCTCTGTAGGCAGACAAATCATTTTTGGAAAGTGACTACTTAGTCACAATTAACTTTAACTGGAGCAGAGTTTTGAAAGCTGTGACATACAAATCAGTACCAAAGTACACATGATGTTGGGGAATTAGGCCCCATGTGGATTGGTGGCATGATGCTGGCGTGGAAGAGAGGTACCATTTCCTCAAATAAAATTTCCTGGGCTGCTTTTAGCCTAGGTACGTAAAAGAAAGATACAAGCCCTATGCTGCTGGGTTTTTCAGTTGGGAAACTTACAAGGGCAGGAAGAGTTTAAAACAACCACCCCCACCAACTTCCCCATTTCCTTAGTCCTGTCAGTTGTTTTTTGAAACTGTGAATAAGTGGTTCTTCATGGATCTGCAACATCATGTGTAGTTTGGCCTTTAATCTAAACCAAACTGCTGTCAGCAAGCTGCCATTCTGTTTTCTGTGACCTCTGTGTACATATCCTTACCCTGTTGCACCCGGCTTGTTTATACTATCCTGCTTCTGTGCTGGAATGCATAAGATAACTACTGGTGGATGTGTGGGGGAGAAGATGCTGTAATGCTTGCCTATTGCTATCTCATGAGAACTGCACCTGTGTTTTGTCTGATGTTCTGCCTGATTCCCATGGACTGGGCGCGCAACCGTTTCATTAGCCCGCCAGCGGGAATATTATTCATTGGATATGTATCTGTTTGAATTTCCTTTATTATGCTCGCCCTAACTGTGTATCCCCAGTTCTAACAAAGAACGTGTTTGAGTATGTCTTCAACGCTTTGAAATAAATTTTGCTTTTCTTGAAAACGTGGATTTATTCTCGATGCTTGGGGATCCAACAACTGCTCACTTGGTTTAGTATTTTTCTACACTGAGGGTGTACAGACTCTTCTTTTCTTTCATTTATGAACTGTTCTTCTCTTTCATTTTTGCCAAAGGTATGCCCCACTTTCCTTCCCTGCAGAAATCTGATCACTAAAAGTAGAAATTGTATTTGATGTTCATGGCCATACTTCCAATTCCTGTCCCTAATTGTTCAGCAATGTATTATTCCATTCTTCTTTACTTTGGGGGCAACCTCTTGCTCTTATCAACACTATACTGTACTTTTCAACTTGGGCCTAAAAGAGCACTAGTGACCAATGAAGGTGTGAAATCATCTCACTCTGTAGGAGCCTATGAATGACAAAAAAGACAATTTTTGTATTGTAAAAAAGCATGGAAAGGAGATTACTGTCCTTAAAGGGGACATATCCTTAGATGAATCTCCTTCAACCCCAACCTCACTCTTTCTAAGGAATCTTTGCATTGCAAGGAAGAAACCTAGTGATTTAAAGAACTGTAGGAAAGGAATTTGTATTCAAAAATGCACACCCACATGCACGTATTCTTCTCAAATAGTCTATTGAATTGTGAACAGGAATACTTCCTTCTAGTTTAAAGGAATGCAGGTCAACTCAGAGGTGCATTTAAGTATTCAGCTGAGTGTCAATGTGATATTGTCATGCTTTCAGTGGAACAAGGCCTCACAAGCACATCTAAAATGCACATCTGGATTGCCCATCCCACCTTCTGTTCAGTTTGCTAGTTAAGATCTACCTCCCAAGCCTTGGTCTCTCTGTACCCCCACCTTCAGAAGTGAGATGTGTGGTGACTAAAGACAGAGTGGTGGCACTTCACTTTTGGAAGCCTAACCCATTAAAACCCATTTCTGCTTCTGGTCGAGGTTTACTTTATGCACAGTTTTATTCTATGTTTATGTCCCTGGGCATCTTTTAATGGGTTTTTTATACTATGATATATATACTATGATTTTATACTATGTTTTATGATCAACCTCAAGCAGAACTTTGGAGGGGTGGCATAAAAGTCTCTTAAATAATTTTTCACCATTCATTTAGAGCAATACAATTTGCATTCCAGTGAATATGATGCATTCTATAAATATACAAAACATCTGAAACCTGTAAAATAATATCCAATGCAAATATACAAAACATCTGAAACTTGTAAAATAATATCCAATGCAGCTAATCTCAAAAAGACCGTAACACAAACTTAAATTTATTTTAAAACAATAAAAACCAGCAGTTCAAAAAAAGCTAAAAGCAGCAGATTTAGAACTGTCTGAGCATCCTAAATGATTTTCAGTACAGCATCATTATTGATTTAATAGCAAAATCCTGACAGGAAAAAGCAACACAAATTTCTCAGGGGAAGGAATTTCATAGTTTTGGTGCTACTGCAGAGGAGGACCTCTCCCATTTACCATGCTTTAGATGTAAACTTTCACAAAGAAAGATATTCAAAAAATGCCTTAATATGAAGAATCTTTCATGGTGGGAAAGATGGTCTTCAAGGGTTCTGGACCTAGAATAGAGCTTTAAATCAGCACTTTAAGTTGGTATCAGGAAACAGGTGGGAGGCAGTTAAGATGTTGTACAATACATGTTACATGATCTAGGTGGCTTGCTCCACTAAGTGCCTAACAGATACATACGGTCATTTTGATCAAGTTTCACCACTGTTCCCTATCATATTTAAAATTGCTGATCAGACACCCGCATTCATCTCCCGCACTGAAGTGGGTTCAGTTGCTCAATCCTCCTGGTTCCCTAGCTAGTTTCCCTACCCCTGGAAAATCAAGTACTTTCGGGATATTTGCACTTTGAATCCGCGATTTCACCAATCTGGATGGCCATCTCTCACAATGATTGTGATTAGGTCTCACGATGTCCCCCCCCAGGTCCCATCGTTATGCACATGAGCAATCATGCACTGAATAAATTCAATGTATAAACGTTCAAGTGCACATATAGACTCCAGTGCTTGGTTGTGCATCACCGCATAATTTTGTTTGCTGTTGGGGGGGGGGGATGCAAAAACAAGGAAGTACAGTGAGTCCCAGTGGGAGCAGTGATTCAGCCATGTGTATATGCGCATGCACAAAGCCAAAAAAACAAGCTGCACTGCCACTTGTTTTGGGGCAGCGCAGCTATCTGGATGCTGTCTGGAGTCTCGTCATGTGGTGCAAGCGGTTCGGGGAGGGATGTGTGATCATCCCAACCCCCCAAAAATATTCCCAATCCAATCTGTAGTGGAAACAAATTGGGATAAGCTTGCCATGTGACCACAGCCCCAGTTGTAATTTCCAGAGCCTTTTCAAACATTGCTCCATGAACAACTGGTTACAGTAAACCAGTAATGAATTAATGTGGTTAGATGTTTGCTCTCTAGGGGAAAAAACACAACTAGCAAGCCCATCTAAGCTGCTAAAGTGCTCTTCTGTCCATGACCGCCAAGTTATATGGCCAGGTGTAAGCCTTAAGGGAGTGTGCACAACCCCATTCAAAACAGCCTATACACCTGCTCCTTCCATCAGAAGCATTCCCAAACATAGTACCTTCCATCTTGTCTAGGTACTTCAGTTTGTTAACTCTTAGTGTGATATAGTGGTTAAGAGTGGCAGACTCTAATCTGGATAATTAGGTTTGATTCCCTACTCTTCCGCTTGAAGCCTGCTGGGTGACCTTGGGCCTGTCACAGTTCTCACAGAACTCTCTCAACCCCACCTATATCACAAGGTGCCTGTTATGGGGAGAGGAAGGGAATGTGATTGTAAGCTGTTTTGAGACTCCTTAAGGTAAAGAAAAGTAGGGTACAAAAACCTACTCTTCTTCATCCAGCCCATCACTGATTTTAGGCCTCAGCTGAAAACCTCCAAAGCAATTTGAGGATGTGACTGAAAAAAGAGATAATGTTGTGTGTCAGTAAAATATTGATCATATCACATCCCAAATCTCTGCTTGTTTTCCAGCAATTTCATATATTTATTGATTTATATGCCATTTCTTAACTATCAGGCTATACAGATATAAAACAGCCAAGGAAACAAAATGTACCTAAAGACAGAAAAATAGTATACCAGCACTATCATTCTGGAATTTAACCTATAGAAAGGATCAAACCATTGCAAAACAAATTTCTTCCAGTTCCATCCAAGGAAGGAGGTTATGATGTGGTCAATGAGATGACCACATGAACCAACACAAATGAACTCTCTCTGGGCATTCTGAGTGCAGTTCATCTTCTAAGGTGATTACTGTGGCCTCTGTCCTAAATCCAGGATGGAAACTAGATTGAAAACGAATCTAGAGTTGAATCATCCAAAAATCCCTGGAGTTGAGTTGCCATGACACACTTTGGTCAACTAGTGGAAATTGGATTCTGGCCAAAAGTTAAGGTCAGAGAGATCTTTTAGGAGAGGCTCATTGACCAATCTAAAAAGTAGGCAAGGAGATGTTTACTATCTTGATTGTCTGTCCATTCTATCCCTAGCGGATCTAACCAGCCATAGTAGGCAAGAATTTAAAGTATTCATGGTAGCTCCCAGATTTACATGTCATACACTGAAAGATATCAAATCAAATAGGACCAAAGAATTCCTAGACACATCCCAAAGAGTATCTATAATAAAAACAGAGCATAAGCTGAAATAAACAATTTCATCCACAAAGGACTTAGAAACTTGGTTCTAGCAGGCTATTGAGTATTCCCCCCAATATATGGCAAACTGAAATGTGAAGGCAGTACTTGGAACAACTTTGCTGGATGCTTTTTGTATCTGCAAGGGATATCTAACCACCCCAGCTCATCAGTAAACTAAGAGCTGACTCTACTCAATGGAGAAGGCAGTCTGGCCATCTAAAACCAATTGCATCAATAAATTGGCCATTTCTCCATTTCAGAAGTAGGCCAGATTCATAGGACAACCAGCATTTTGATGCATATCTGATATAGGCATAATTAGCAAGGGATATATAGTCAAAAGTCTGGCCCCCAACACAGATCTCTTTGGTTCTCCCAAGGGATGAAATATAGGGGGCAAGGGAGGCAAACAGAAACAAAAGTTTAAATCTTCTTGTCCAACAATATTTTTTCTTTATTAATGGTATGTAACTTTACAATGGTATGAGCTTACTACACTAGGGATGGGCACAAACCAGTTCATGAGCCAAATTTGGCATGAACTTGGCCCAGCTCAGAGCCCTCAAACTGATGTTTGAGGAAAGTGGCTTCCAAACATTTACCGGACTTTGTCCAGTTCAGTTCAGCTGTCTGGACCATTTAAATCTATCAACTGAGAAGTGTAGATCTGCAGCTGACCTGTTAGGTTTAAATGGATGTGAGCCATTAAACCCCTCAGTTTTGCTCCCCCCTGCTTCAAAACAGACAGGTTAAATGACTGCTAGGAAAACGAAAGATCCAAACTAGCCGGTTTGGGGCATTTTTGGCTTGGTTCAATTTGGGGCCACCCCAAACCCCAAAATAGACCTTTAGGTCTGTGGCCATCCCTAAACTACACTAACAATTTTTAAAACAGATTTAGGTCTGTAAATACTAAGAGAACAGAGCAATGTATATTTACACATTTCAGTTCTGCACCTCGAGTATGGATTCAAGGCTCTGATATGGTCCTTGTTGGTGCAGGGATGATTTAGCCCTATGGCTGCCTTTTAATTATGTGCAAGGTAAGACACAAGAACCTTTTGCCTAATGAACTTGACGAATAGTCCAAACGGAATGTGTTTATCCTGATTAACAGTAGCTGTCCAAGGTGCCAGTCACCTTAATTTTTTTAAGATACTCTATATTGAACCAACATCATCCTACATGAAAAATCTCTTCACCCATTGGCTTAGTTTTGTTTTTGCTATTCTAGTCAAAGCTCAGTTTACATCTACCTACATATTCTGCCTAGGCTCCTTTTATTTCAGTTCTTTTTCTTCTCTTAGAAATGTATACCTGTATATGTACGAGTAAATTTCTGATTAATAACTTAATTATATTCTAGTATCATTTAGTTGCTTCTGATTTCCTTCACCTTCTGATCTTTCCTAGTTCTTAAGTTTCTCGTCAAATCCATGTAAGTATTCTATAAACTTAGACATTTTGAAATACAAATTCATTTTATTAGATTAATTTATAGATTCTCAACAAGATCCCATCTGTCTGTGTCAGGCATGAGACATGTCCCTGATTACCATAATTAGTTTCTTCATGCTCCCTCTGAGTCATAAGTTTCACTTTTTAGCACCTGTCACTTGCCATCTAACTTTCTGAACTGTGAAGAAAATAGTTTAGTAAGAATTTATCCACAGGAAAAAGGCTTTGTTTTGAAAACTTGTTCATTTCACAGCAGAACCGGATCTATGTAAAGTGGTGTTGTGAACTGCTGCCTAGACTAGCATCATATGTCACAACTGTTAATGGAGAAAAGAGAGAGGTGGGGCACAGAGACAAGGTGGGGATTAGAACAGGTTGAAAGTCAAACACTGTTCAAAAGTGAGGAGAAATGCTTTACTATGATTAGGACAGCAGTGTGGGTACTAAAAATACAAAAACTACTCTCAAAGCAACTGAAATTACAGCCCATGTGAAAGTTATCAGGGCATTCATGCCGTTTTTGCTCTCTTTATGTTAGTCATTTTAAGCAACTCCATCCTTCAGCAACATTTTATATGTATGTGCAGGCTGATTCTGCAACAATGGCAGGGCTGATTTATGGACTTTTCCCAGGTAATTCACCACCAGGAAGGAGGGTGCTGATTGCAGGGCCAAGACCTTTGCTGTTGTCCCCATCCTCACGGTTGCATCTTTCATATTCAGCACACAGCAGCACAGGATCACTACCGTTCAAATGAAACAAAGTCTGAGTCCAGTGGCACCTTTAAGTCCACCAAAGTTTTATTCAAGGTATAAGCTTTCATGTGAAGGTACACTTCTTCAGATACAGTGAAACAGAATTTCCTCAACCATTACATATAGGAAGAAAGTGGGTGGGGGCTACCCACCAGAATCTACCATTCAAACAGTGCAACTAAGTGGAGGTTGAAGGACTACACCTCCTCTTCCTTCCTCACCAAGCAATGAGGCTGCCTGAGCAGAGCATTTTGTGGATGAGCCCATATTATTTATTTATTTATTTCATTTATATCCCGCCCTCCCCACCGAAGCAGGCTCTGGGTGGTTTTCATAATATTAGAAGAAGAAGAGTCTCAGAGCGGCTTACAAACTCCTTTCCCTTCCCCCTCCCCACAACAGACACCCTGTAACGTAGGTGGGGCTGAGAGAGCTCTGACAGAAACAGCTCTTTTTCAAGAACAGCTCTTATCAGAACTACGGCTTGACCAAGGTCATCCAGCCAGGTGCAAGTGGAGGAGTGGGGAATCAAACCCGGTTCTCCCAGGTTAGAGTCCGCGCACTTAACCACTACACCAAACAGTTAAATTAATAAATTTACAATAAAATAGATGTAAAACAATGCATTCAGTGCTAGCACAATATAACGATGGTGGACATCCAACAGTCAGCTGGCAACATGGCCTGGGTTGTATCAGCAGAGCACAGGCTATTGAGTTGGTATATTCAGTTAATATTGGGGCCAGGGCCTCAAATAGATGGGTGCCGCTCCCTAACTGAGACCTGGTTGAAGAGCTCTGTTTTACAGACCCTGTGGAACTGCAAAAGGTCCCACAGGGCCCTGATGTCTTCTGGGAGCTCATTCCACCGGTATGGAGCTACCACTGAGAAGGTCCTGGCCTTTGTCAATGCTAGCCTGGCTTCTCTGGGGCCTGGAAGAGCCAAGCAATTTTGGGACCCTGATCATAGTGCTCTCTGGAGAAATATGGGGAGTCCCTCAGGTAGGTAGGCCCCTGGCCATAAAGAGCTTTGAAGGTAAGTACCAACACCTTGAACTGAATTCAGTATGCTATAGGCAGCCAGTGCAGTGCTTTTAGCACAGGCTGGATGTGTTCCCACATGGGGAGACCCAGCAACAGCCTGGCCACTGCATTCTGCACCAGCTGCAGCTTCTGAATTTGGGACAAGGGCAGCCCCATTACAGTAATCCAGCCTCAAGGTGACCATTGCATGGATCACTGATGCCAGGTCATTGTGTTCGAGGAAGGGAACCAACTGCCTAATCAGCTGAAGATGGTAGAAGGCTGACTTCACAGTGGCTGCTACTTGGGCCTCCATCATAAGGGAGGCATCCAAGAGCACCCCCAAACTCCTAACCTCTGGTGCTGGCACCAGCGGCACCCCATCGAAGGTCAAGAGTGGGATCCCTACCCTCGGACCACTCTGACTCAGACATATGACCTCCGTCTTCATCGGATTCAATTTCAGTCAACTCAGTCTAACCCACACAGCCACAGCTTACAACGCCAGGTCCAGATCTTCCAGACTGGAGTCTGACTGACCGCCAAGCAACAGATAGAGCTGGGTGTCATCTGCATATTGGTGACATCCCAGTCAAAGACTCCAAGCAATCTGGGCAAGGGGGTGCATATAGATGTTAAATGACATTAGGGAAACCACTGCACCTTGGGGGCACGCTGCAAACTAGTGGGTGCCTTTGGGAAAGTTATTCCCCTATGGCCACCCTTTGTCCCTGACCCTGAAGGAACAAGGAAAGCCACTGCAAGGCAGACCCCTAAATTCCAGTGTCAGCGAGGTGATGGATCAGTAGTTGGTGGTCAACCATGTCATCAACAGGTCTAACAACAGCAACACTGCCGAACCGCCTCTATCCAGATGCCTTTGAAGGTCATCTGTGAGGGCGACCAGTGCTGTCTCCATCCTGTGGCCTGGTTGGAAGCCAGACTGGAAGGGGTCTAGTGTGGAGAAAGCAAGAAGACACAGATGGAAGTCAAGGGTGCAGGAGCCTGTTTGGGTCAAGCCATGAGCATTCCAGAGGGAGACACCATTGCTGGCTGACTCAGAGCAGGCTCCTGCAGTGGGAAGGCTGTGCACCCTTTGCTTACCTCACTGCCTCCTTGCTCTCTCTCTCTCTGGCATGAGGCCCACAATGCTGTACAGGTTGCTCAGGCCTGCTCTGAGCCAGCCAGCAACATTGTGAAGCCTTTCTTTCCAAAACTCTGCATGCCCTCTGCTTCCTTTTCACTTTCTCCTCAGCACGAGGTACAACTAGTCAGGTGGGACACTAGGACTGCCAAGGTGCTCAGAGGAGGGCGAACAGGCAGCAGATGAAGGGAAGTAAAACCACTGCCACATCACTTGGCCAGCTTGCTCTTTTCCTGGTTGTGTTGGTAATTTTGTTTTATTTATTTTTATTTATTTTATTCCATTTATACCCCGCCCTCCCTGCACGCGGGCTCAGGGCGGCTTACAAACACAAGGTGGAATACAATACCACAGTTAAAAACAATTAAGGCACACAGTGCTATAAAATACAGTTAAAAACAATTTAAACATAGTGGGCAGCTCCCACGGATCCAGCGCGGCTAACATACTCGCTCCCTATTGCACATCTCACTGTGGTCATCTCATTGTTGTTCTCTTTCCCACAGCAAGCCAGCATCCACCCAGGTGGTATGATGAAAGCAAATAAAGTTGTGCAAAGGGGTGTGGGTTGCTGGAGGGGAGGAGCACTTTACTTCAAGGAAGGTCCACAGTTTTATCCATTTTCTGGCCCTTCTAGCATTATTGCAAAGTTGGAATCACCTACCAGCCACAAGCCTTGCCCACATTCCTGGAAAACTGAACGAATGTCACATTGGAGAATGGTGCTCAGAAGAGCCACAGGGGCCATACCAAAGTGTCACATGTGACTCTTAAGCAACTGAGTATCACTGCATTAAATTATAGGTCCAGTTAAACTGTCAAACCTGACTATATCTATTCTGAATTCCAAAATTCCATCTTTCAAACTAAAACCATCACATGATGGACCGGCTTGTATTACAGCCGTTCAGCAGTTGGAGAGGCTGGATGGCAAGTCAAGCTACAACATGCCACTAATGACCAGCTGCTTAATATTAGCAGAGCCAGCTTCACAGAACAGAAAGGATGGTGTTGTGCTTATTGAATAACATTGATCATTAGACCAAGGATCTGATAACAATGATTTCAACAGTAATATTCTTTGCTGTATTTTTCAACTGAGGAGACTGAGAGCCATGAAGCAACTTCTGCCAAAACAAGCCATGGCTCTTTAATATACCCTTTGTAACCACATTAGCATCTGACACAGATTACAGATGCCCTTACTTGCAATTTCATTGCTTTTTAATTGCATCATTTATTAATCTTTTGTTCTCCCCAATAGAGGAAGAACATATTCAAGTACTGTAGCTGAGACAGTTGAGGATTCTCAGATTGTACCCTTTACCTGGTAGAGCAATTAAGGAAACCATGTTCCCAAACTCTGGGGATTCTTAGAAGCTTATCAGGGTTTACCCACTGATGTGATCAATAATGGATAAGCTGACCAAAAGATAGCTTTAGAAAAAAGTTAATAGCACCTTAAACACTAGCAACATTTGTGAGTCACTGCTTTCTTCTTCAGATACAGCTAGAATATGAATCTATCTGCCCTATATATTGGAAAGTGGAGGGATTCTAGAAGCATGGAGAAATCAGCATTAGTAATGAGACAGGAAACCTAGGTCTCGATTCCATCCAGGTGGATGCATAGTCTCGAGCTTCATTATCAGTTGCAATTCAGCCATCCTGCTTTCTAATCTTCCTTTGAAATTCCTTCGTAAGATAACTGCTACTTTCAAGTCAGCAACTGAATGTCCTGGAAGGTTAAAATGTTCCCCCACTGGTTTTTGAATGTTGTGGTATTATGTCCATTGATTCTTTGTCAAAGGGACTGGCCAGTTTGTCCAATGTAGAGGGTGGAAGGGCATTGTTGACATGGGATGACATAAATCACACTAGAAGATGAGCAGCAGAATGAACCTGAGATGGTACGACTGATGTTGCTGGGTCCACTGATAGTGTTGCTAGGATCTATGTGAGAACAAAGTTGGCATCTTGGTTTGTTGCAGGCCTTGAGGCCATGCTGTTACTGTTAAGTAGTTTATCATTGTGGGTGAGAAGTTGTTTTAGATTAGCAGGCTGTCTGTCAGCAAGAAAAGATCAGGCCCCAATGCCTGTGTGAGGGAAGTGTTACTATCCAGAATGGGTTGTAAGTCATTAATAATGAGTTGAACTGGCTTGAGTTGTGAGTTGTAGGTGACCACCAGTGGTGTTCTGTTGTCATTTTCTTTGGGCTTGTCTTGTAGCAAGCTGTCCCTGGGAATCATTCTGGCTTTTAATCTTTCTCACCATGCATAGGGTACCTGCCCTAGGTGGCAGGGGGCACCCTCCTCCTGGTTCCGTGCCAGGAGTGTTGACGGCGGCGGCGAGAAAAGCAGCGGTGAAAGAACAATGGCGGCATCCGGCGTTCCGAGGAGGCGACGACCAGATCGGATGGAGGTGGAGTCGGGGCGATGCAACTGTGAGTTGACACAGCACGGCAGGAGCCCAACGGGATGCATAGCTGGAAGCCGCAGTCTGAAAGCAGTGCGCGCCAGAGGAGGAAGCATCAGAGCCTGCCTGTGATGGTCGCCAGTCGCCTGGGACGCCAGGAACTATGTCTGAAGCCGCCGGATGAGGAGGAAATACGCCGCATGGGTGCTGTTAGGTAACCCCCTCCCCGGAAAAATTGTGGCCCTAGTCAGGTAACAAACTACAGAAGTAGTTCAGTGTAAACCGCTCTGAGACCCATTGGGGGTCATGGGCGGTATAGGAATAAAAAATGTATGTATGTATGTCAGGAGGATATTGTAGTTGCAAAAATGCCTTTTGCAGATCATTCGAGTGACTATCTCTATCTGAAGGATTGGAGCAGATGCAACTATAGTGTAGGGCTTGACTATACACAATGGATTGTTTGATATGGTTGGGGTGGTAGCTGAAGGCATGTAGATATGTTTGCCAATCTGCCAGTTTCTGGTATAATATGGTACTTATGTGTCCCTCGTTTATCCATGGTGTCCAGGTAGTTTATTTCTTGTGTAGAGTAATTCATATTTAGATTGATGGTAGAGTGCAAGCTGTGGAAAGCCTGGTGAAATCTCTCAGGGGCTTCTGTGCCATGGGTCCAGTCAATAAAAATATAATCAATGAATCTCAAGTAAAGGATAGGTGCCAATGGGTAAGAGTTTTGAAAACACTGTTCTAGATCTGCCATGAAAATATTGGCACACTATGGAGCCATGTGGGTGCCCATGGCTGTGCCATTGATTTGGAGGTATACGTTCTCACCCAACCTGAAGTAGTTATGGGTGAGAACAAACATGCAGAGTTCAGTGGCAAGATCTGCTGTGGTGATGTCAGGGATGATGTTTCTAATGACTTGCAGTCCATCCTGATGAGGGATGTGGTATACAGAAACTCAATATGCATGGTGTCTAGAATGCTGTTTTTTGAGAGATAGTCGATAGACTGCAGTTTCCTCAGGAAGTCTGTGGGTATTAATAATGTATGGTCTCAGGATGGAATCCATATATCCCGATACTCCTACAGTGATGGTACCTATACTTGAGACAATGGGATATCCAGGGTTGCCAGGTTTATGTATCTTTGGCAGGATGTAGAAAGTGTCTGGTTCTTGGGATGTATCCACATAAATTTGTTCCAGTATGTATGTTGGGACTTTCTTCATGATTTTGATGAGTTCTCACTGGTATTCATTTGTGGGGTTTGCGGACAGCAGCCTGTAGAAACCGGTGTTTGAGAGTTGTCACTCAGCTTTTTGTGTCTAGTTTGTCTTGTTCATTATAACAATGGCGCCTCCCTTGTCAGCTTGCTTTATTACAATATCTGATTATTCAGGCTGCTTATGGCATTCTCTGTGCAGCTGACGCTGGAGCTTGAGTGGTGTTTTTTGTTGATTATTTCAGCTTGGGCACAGTGGTGGAAGCATTCTATATATAGGTCCAGTGTGTGTTGCAGCCTTCAGGGGGAGTCCACATGGAGTCCTTCTTTCTGTACTGTTGAGTGGGAGCTTATTGGTCACCCTTACACTGTTCATGGGTAGAAGGGTGAGGAGGCAGCTGTTCAGCAGTAGATTGTTGAAGCGGTGAGGAGGCTGTCTGACCAAGCATGTTCTGTTCTGTGTTGTGGTGAAAGTTTTCCTTCAAGTGTAGACAGTGGAAGAAGGCCTCCAGGTCTCCACAGAGCTGCATTGTCTGTGTAGGTTTAGTGGGACAAAAGGGTAATCCTCTTGAAAGGATAGATTCCTCTGCTAAGCTGAGGGAATGCTGGGAAGCCAAGCAAAAGATAGCTTGCCTGTCATTACTCAACATCTTTTACAATGCTCAAAACAACAGCTGCATGAATAGTTTTTTTCTAAAAAGATGACAACATGATTCCAATACCCTTATTCTAATAAAGTTTTTAGTGGAATTTGTTCCCTTGGAATGGGTTGGCTGTAAATTGTGTAGTCAAGTGGATGGAATGGGGGGGGGTAAATATACAAAACTTAAAATTGTTGTCATAAAATGGTGTTCACTGCATGCAGCCATAGCAGCTGTGACATTTCCATACACAAAATAAGTTATTTTTCTGGTTCACCAAGACCCTGCCTTGTTCACTAATAGTCCTTAAATGGTCTAATGACTAGCACATTAGAATCACTAGACATAGTGGAACACATCTGATATTTAAGATACTTCCATCCTGATTTTCAGGCAACATTCAGGGAACTATCTTTAGGAATACTTACAATAAAACAAGAAAATTGCATGTTCCAGACACTTGTACCTAGAATAAGTCTGTTAACGGAGTACTACTTATAAATGTGCTTAATAAGCAACCTTTTTCTGTACTTCCTAGGTATTGATTCTGAGTCACCTGCTTGCTCAGCTGAATTCTGGTACAACATTACAATGGTAGAAGGAAGGTTGCTGCCATCCACTCTGGCTATTTTAGGATGAATTTGGCTAAAATGGAAAAATGGAGCTTCAAGATTGATACAAAATACCTTTAACAGAAAAATTATAAATATGTTAGGAGGTAAAGCAGAAGAAAAATTTTGTGCAGCTAGAAGCATGATTATGTTGCAAAAGAAATGGCATCCCTATAATATTTCCCTAGTTAAAACATACGTAGGTCTTCAAAATAAAACTAATGATCCCAGTATAAGACAACCCCTGTTGTTAACTGTACTGTACAAGCACATAAAAAAGCCAAATGGTGTGACTTTATTTAGTGGATGAAGTAATTAGTCCAGCTTCTCAGATGCCTTTGTCTTTGGAAGCCAAGCAAATTGGAGAGAATTTGGGTTATCTAAAAATTGAAATAGAAGTGACTGGTTGTAACTGTGAATGCTCACAAAAACTTGACATGAGAGAACATGAGACCCATCACCCTTCCCCCATATCAATCATTGAAAGCATTCAAATGGCAGAGCCCGACCCTACCCCCATGTATCCAGTCAACCATGAGAAGCTGATCTGGAGAACCTCTTTATCCATGAATGCTACAGGGTGCTCCCAGGTTTTCCTTACATTCATAATCCCTAGTCTTCAGTGTTCCTGCCATGTGTCCTAACTAGAGCATTAACTGTCACTAAAGGACCAGATCTATTTTAAACACCTCAACCCCCATAGATCAACAGGTAGTGGGGGAAATACACCCTAGTTCACACCAGTCTAAGAAAGTCCCCAAAGTTTTTTTTTGTTTGGGCCTGAAGCAATCAGCTACTCCTTCATTGCCCATGTAAAAAACTAGCCGGTTGAGCATTTTCAAGCAGCAAATCACACACCCCGAGAGGCAGAACATACCTAAATACAGGTGCCTCTATGCTCAGGCTCCTAACCAATCAAAGCCCTTCATCTCATTTTGCACAGAAGACAAATGGGCAAAAAACAGCCTACTCACCATGCAAAGGTGGGGTCTGAGCTTAAAGTAGCAAAATACCTCAGGTTTGACAAGAAAGATATATATATACCACGTATATTTCAGTTGTTCCCAAAATACTAACTACCCTGGCTTCAAAAGTTATGGTCAATTTGCATCTCTAGTTGAAGATGAAGATCCATTCAGAAAATCTGCCCCAGTAGAATCCCTATGTAAAAATAATCTCCATTGACAAATCAGAAAAAGAAAAATCATCTTTGTTCAGACTATTGTCTCTTAATCTTTTGCACAGAAAAAAATGAAGTCAGTTCAGCATTTAAGACCCTCAGATTTCACAATTAAACTATAGTCTTCAGGGGAAAATTTACAAAATGTTAGCATTGCTTTTGGCTGTATTTAAACTGCACATCAAACATGTGGTAGGCATGTGTGCCCAGATGGACAAGGAGAACTTTTAAAAGCTTAATATGTTCTCTAAGATTTTCACAGCTGGAGTTCATAAATTGTTGTAGATTTTCTGGGCTGTATGGCCATGGACTTGGCATTGTAGTACCTGACGTTTCACCAGCAGCTGTGAATGGCATCCTCAGAGGTATAACACAGAAAGATAGAGTACTCTCTGACACAGAGAATACTCCGTCTTTCTGTGTTATACCTCTGAGGATGCCAGTCACAGCTTCTGGTGAAATGTCAGGTCCTACAATGCTAAGACCATGGCCATACAGCCTGGAAAATCTACAACTAATTTTAAAAGTTTATTTATAAACATTTTAAAATGCAAAGGTTTTCTAGCACTTGACTTTATTTTAGGAGACTCTACTGTCCTTTGAGAACAGTACTCTGACACATTCAGCTTTAGTACAGTATGAAATGAGCTTTAGCTTTTAATATCTGGACAGAGGCACATTTCACGGTACTAACAAGCTTCAAAACTATTAGTAGAAAAGCTAGCACCAAGGACAGCTCCATGTTTTGGTGGCCTTCTGGCAAGAAAGCTTCAGTGGATTGGATTCCTTCCCAAGGGCTCCTTTAATCCTATAAAACAGAACTTGGCTGTTGAGGTATATTTCTCCCTAGTTATTCTAAAGTATGTATGTATGCTCAAGAGGAAGCTGGTTTACCTTACAGGGCTATTTTAAGGATTTCAATAAGATAATGGGCTGGATTGAAAGTATCATCAGTAGAATTCCACTAATGGAACTGAACTTTCCCACCTTGCCCTGTAGCCAACTGACCTTGTAAAAGGCTGCTTCTGGGAATGATCCTCAGCATGTATGTCTGAGACTTAAGTGAGGTTTGCAATGAAAGGTGCAAAAAATTATGGCAGCAAGAGGAAAATGAACTCTGGATTCAACCTTAGATGTAGATCCTTTGAATACTGAATGCACTGTTTAAATGCTAAGTGTTATTGTGAACTGATTTGGGCCCCAATTGACTAAACTATACAGACAAAAAGAAAGATGACTGCACTCTCCTGTATCATTCCCTTCCCTACTCATTGCAAAGCCTGGCTATCAGTGGATTTGGAATTTCTATTCTGCTTGGTTTTTCCCTCATAGAAGTGTCTGCACAGAATGCTTTGTGAAAAGATAAATAACAACATATTTACTTTATGACCCCATGAGCTCCCATTCGGTCTCTCAGTGGTATAATAGATCCCTCATATTGAAACTTTGTGCTTCCTATTTTCTATGCTGTCTTCTGCTCTGATTATATGTTTTGCATCTCAGTTAACAGTTTATTTTCACACAGCCTAATTGCTGTACATGATCTCTGTGCTTTTATACTGCAATTATTCAGCTGTTCTTTAGAGGCACAAGCTACACTGAAGTAGCTTTCATTCGACAGTTCCTTTTGTTGAAACATTTTTTTCCATTAATTGAAATCACTAAATGTATTAGAATTTTCTTATTGGGGTGCTGTGGTGGCAAAAAGAAGGACACTGTGTTCCAGTCTTTAACTCTAGCCATTCCCAGAATTAACACACCATCTTAAATTCGTGCAAGAGAAGCTGTAATTGTTTCACATCTACACACAAACACACACACAAAACCATTTATTGATTGCATGCTGTATGTTACAGCAAATAACCAAACTAGATAGAAGCTCAGGGTGCACTTAGAAGCTGCTTTTAAATAGGCACTTGACTGAAGGAGCCAACGAGGCCTCCAAAAGTGGCAAAGAAGCAAAGCTCTGCAATAACTTGATTGATGAGCCTCCATGCACAGCACAATTGCATTATTATGTTTCTCAATGTATATTCAGATAACTTTTAATTCTGGGGATTTAAAGTCCTTGTTCAGCAATAACAACCCCCACAGACAAGATGCAAGATGTTGTGCAGCCAGCACTCCTAGATACTCACTCATTCTAATGAGCATTCACCTGCCAAGCAGAGAAGCCAAACGGCAAGTCAAGGCCACATATGTTATATAGATAATGTTCCTTGCATGCTATTGACAGTGAAGTCTTGTGCTTTCCAGTCCTCACGCCCCTGATTAAAAACAGCACATTAATAGGATGGTATGGCAAGAGAAACCCTTGAACCCCATTTACAAACCTTTATTACTACTCCTCTGGATTTCATTTAGAGAAAACAATTATATCCAAACAACATGCTGTTTTTGTAGCACATCCGGTCAGTGTTTTTGTAGTGCACTGTAGTACAATCTCCATTTATTGCAGCAGTTGCTCTTTCACCATCCTTTCAGTATTTTTTTTGGAAAGGCTGATGAAACCACAACCGAAAGGTAGAATGGGAAATGCTGTAATGCACATCATATTCTTATTTCCAGTTCAGAAGCAAAAGGCAGAAGCCTCATATGATGTATCTTCTGTTGTTTCAGAATGTATACAGGAGTCCAGTGCTGGGGCACTCCCACTCTTTATACAAAATTAGCATGTCAGGGCCAGCCGTATTCCCAACAGGATAATTTGGTAAACGTAGTATAGAGCAATACATGAGAGTGCATAGCCAAATATCCTATGTCACCATATGTAGCCTGAAATTGTACAATCTAGCAACAGATCTCACATGGGCGTTTCTCCAGTTTATTTCTCTTACTCTTAAAAACAATATGATGCAAAGGATATTGGAAACAGAAGAACTCGGTGCTACTTAGACTGTTAGGCCCACATCCTACTAACTTATGATGGAGACTCTTGCATCCTTTTATGACCGCAGGCCTGTCATCACCATTTAAACCAATCTGGTAGCCTGATTGCAAGTCAGAATGCACATGCAGCCATAACCAGACAATAAGATAATTTTTTAAATGTTTCCAATGCTTTTGGCCTAGAATATTGTCCTTGCTTTGTACTCCGAAATTATTTTAAGTTATATCATTAGCATATACAAGTTAAATGCCACAGCTACAAAATAATAATAATAATAAAAAATCATGCTGGAAAAAACTAACGGAATTTCTGCACTCAATTGTATTGGGTTGGATCCAGCCAGCTTCTTCACTAACCTAATTCCCTTCTTTATTTCAGCTCCCGTTACATGTGCCTTTCACCCATGCAGGTCCCATGATCTCTTAGACTTTTGGTGGTAAAAGAGCCATTTTCCTCCCTTTTCAGCTGGTACACAACACACACACACAAGGCAAGTTTGCAGGAAATAATTCATCTAGTGAGCATTTTCTATAACCCTAACATTTTGTGCACATGCATCCACACTTGTATAAAGTTTTGCCAGATGTTATAGTCTGAAAGCTTCACTGGATAAGTATTTCCTAATGTGCGATGCATCACAGGCCAGTGCTCCCTAATGACCACTCCTACCCATTGGGTGCGTTCAGACGAGGCGTTTCAGCTGGCATAAACTGCACCGGTTCCAACCGGTGCAGTTTATGCCGGCTGAAACGCGATCACACTCACCTCCTGTCTGCAGATCCCATCGCTGTATGCCCGTTCACATGCAGTGGGTATCTGTGTTTTTTTTTAAAAAAACCCTCAGTTTGCACATGCGCATAGGCAGCCATCCAGAGAATGTCGAGCTTCACGCATGCGCAAAACACCCCATCTTACCTTTAAAGTTTAAAGGTAAAGTTCCCTTGCTCGAAAGCCAGTCGAATCCTGCAAGGAGCCCTCCCCCCCCCCAATGCTGAAGCCGAGCCCCTGTTCGTTTCGCATCAGGCAAGCTGAGAGACGCTCCGTGGGGGCTGCTCCTTCGGGCCGCTCAGGGAAGTGCAGGGCTCCCCCTCGCCGCTCCCGAGGGCTGTAGTCCTCTTCGGGCATCAGGGGAGTCACCGTGATGGCATTCTCGGGCTCAACCATTCGCCTCCACAGCACGCCTGCACCAGACTGGCCCCTGCACTGGCACCCCGCAGGCAGGAAGCCAGATTGGCTAGAGGGGTGGGGTGTTTAAAAAAAAGGTAATCGGGGGGGGGGGAGAGTAGAAGTCTTTTTTAAACTGTAGCTGGGAGGAATGGAAGATGTTCAAGGGTAACGGTTGTATCACATGCAGTGTTTACTAAGTCTACAGCGAACTGTGCAACTGGGAGGTTTGGGTTCGGTGGTTTCGTAAAACGAATGGAGAAGCTCTTTCCTCTCCACCCCTCTTTGTTGCGGGGTTGGTATGTTCTCGGGAGATATCTGTGCCGGAGCGCATCTCCTGTTAGTTTTGCCACTTTGGGGGAAGACTTCGGGATGGGTTGGCTGGGGGTGATTTTAAGCTCTAGCAAGCTGCGTGTTTCAGGCCTGCAAGAGCTAATTTTTCAAAGTAAAATTTAGGCTGTTGTACAATCTTGTGCTGCTTGTTCTTCCTATTCCTTCAGGAATGGGGGGGACGGACACAGAGCAGCGCAGAAGAGCACCGGAAGGGCAGGGCGAGAGCGGAGCCCTTCCCCTGGAGTTCGCTGCTTCTAGCCCAAGGAGGGCTTCAGAGAGCAGCACTTCCTGCCCGTCTGCCTGACTCGCTTGCCCTCCCGCAGCCCTGAGACTTGCCACCGCCACTCGCCCGGCCCAGAGGTGGGCCCCACGGGCCACAGGGAGGGAGGGAGGGATCAAAGGACACCCCCTTGATGGAGGGCTTTTTTTTAAAAAAAAACACCGGGGCGAAGCTTTGCCCAAGCGCATATCGGCAACCTGGGGAAAAAAATGGCCGGCGAAAAGTGGAAGCCTCGGGCTTCCAAACGGAAGTACCTGGGGAACGGAGGAGAGCGATCAGACGCCGGGGTGCACCGATGACAACCGTTGCACTCTGTTTACCACCACTTCGGACCTAGTGGCAGAGTGCAACGGTTTAAAGGGATTTACAATGGTTAGGGACGGGAGGCAGATGTTCGCCGTCTGAACGCCCGTAAGTACATCAGTTGGAACCGGCACCCTAACCGTTGTAAATCCCCCGTCTGAACGCACCCAGTGTGTCACTCTCTTTCTCTCTTCATCCTCCATGCCAGCTTTTCAAATTCTCATATATTTCTCTCTTTGCAACAATAATGAGGGGGGAAAGCCCACTCTCAAGTAGAAAGTAACTTTATGGCAGTAGCTGGAAGATGGGGTAGCAAATATATGGGAGCTGTTCCAAGTATGTAGAAAAGTGAGAGGAGAGAAAGAGACACATGAAAGGGCTGTATCTTGGTGATACACCGTCAGCAGCCCAACCTCTTTCCCAGCCCCCTGTAGCACCTCACTGCACTCTATATATACTGTGGAAGTTGTAGTGCATCAAGGCCCTCTCTACAAACTTCACACATCTCAACCCAGCTCCCCATGTGCCACCTCAAACTCCAGCTCTGGTTTGGCTGGTGGTGGAGGAGGAGAAAACAGCAAGAGTACTCCAGTCTCAAGTACGTAACCTTTCACTGTTAAATAATTTTTTCCAAGATAAATACTCATATATGGCTGTTCCTCCCTGCTCAGGACTGACAATAAAACTCTTTTTAAAAGCTCTCTTTAAAACTTCTTTTATAAAGCTACTGTTTCAACCAATACTAAATTGCTCCTTTGTTATACTAGGGGCGTGAAAGGAAAAAAAAAGAATTGGTATTTTTCAGATTTAAATATAACAGACCCGGAAAATATTGGTAAACACTAACTTTTCCGAGTACCATACCACTATATTATTCAGACTTGGGAAATATTTGGTATTTCCGAATGTATTCAGGTCTATTATACCCACAGACAGGGAAGGGAGAGCAAGAAGGAATGTTTAAATGCCTTCCCTTCCCTGCCTGAGCCACCTAGCCACTTCAACTGCTCAGTTTCAATCATGCCAGTCAGCTGTTAGGTTTAGGCCATTTAAAACTAAACTAGCAGAGAGTAGTGAAACTGACCAGTGGAAGTGGCGGGTGGCTGGGGAAGGAAAGAAGAGAGAGAAACATGTTTAAATGCCTTCCCTTCCCTTCCCCAGCCTCCCTGCCATGGCGGGGGGGTGGGGGTGGGGAAGGATAGAAACAGTGAGAAGGCATTTAAGCATGCCTTTCCTTTCTTTCACCAGCCACCTCACTGCAGCAGGGAGACTGGGGAAAGAAAGAGAGAAGGCATGTTTAAATGCCTTCCCGTTCCTTCCCCAGTCTCCCAGCCATTTATCGCCTCTGTTTCACTGCCCCCCATTTCTAAGCAGGGGGCAATAAAAGGAAGGGGTGAAATGGCTCCCTGCCATTTCAGCCTGACAGCAGCCAGGCCCATCAGCCCCATCACTAGCCTGAAGAGCTTGCCAGCAATTAAACTGGTCAGTTTCACTAACCTCCACTTGGAAACAGACGGGAGTGAAACTGGCAAGTTTAATGGCTGGAAGTAAAGGGAAGGCATTTAAACCAA
Source organism: Gekko japonicus (assembly GCF_001447785.1). Lineage (NCBI taxonomy): Eukaryota > Metazoa > Chordata > Lepidosauria > Squamata > Gekkonidae > Gekko > Gekko japonicus. Next base: position 176,279 of record NW_015172004.1, on the reverse strand, counting down.
ACAGCTGGCTGGCGGTTCCACCTGTCAGCTGTTATGTTTAAATGGCTGGCAGCACGGTTTTGGTATAGCTTCATAGTAAAGGTAAAGGTTTCCCTTGTTCAAAAGCCAGCTGAATCCGACTCTAGGGGGCAGTGCTCATCTCTGTTGAGCCAGCACTGTCTGAAGATTTCTCTGTGGTCATGTGGCTGGCATGACTAAATGCCAAGGTTGCACAGAACACTGTTACCTTCCCGCCAAAGCAGTACTTATTTATCTACTTGCAATTTCTTGCTCTCGAACTCCTAGGTTGGCCGGAGCTGGGGCCAGAGAGGGGAGCTCACTACATCACGTGGCACTAGGGTCTCAAACTGCTGATCTACAGACCTTCTGGTCTGCAACTCAGCATCTTAACATCTGAGCCACCGTAGCCTAACAAACCCATAGCTTAATGAACCCATATAAATCCAAATAAAATTGTCTTTTTTGGGGGGCTCAGCTATTTAGGTAGCCAAATGCAGATCTCTGGTCTGTATTTGACTTACATGGTACCTGAAAAATACTGATATTTGGCTCAGTTTATACTGAATGCACACCCCTAGGTATAACCACTTCTCTCCCACACATGTCATGTTCTATGGATTAAGTTTGTTGTTATAATGGAGACCTCTTAATTTCCCTACTCAGTCAATCCATGATGTATAGGTTAAATCTTTTCTCTGAAAGCAATGCAAGCAGTAATAAAACTCTACACTTCAACCATTCTGAAAGTAGTTAACAGTGGTATAATGCTCAGTGTTAAGCAGTTTTGAGCAAACAGCTGTTGAGTAGTGTTTGACATCTCATGCATAGTGGTTCTTAGTGATAAAATAATCATGTCTGTCTTCTAAGTTTAGATGGAAACTAGGGGTGCTTTCACAGCTTGAACCACACTAAGCCTTTTGTATGACACTGAGGTTGAAAAACAGCCAATTTTACATGTGATTACCTGCACTGATATTTCTGCTTTTAAGGGAAAAGGAAATATGCTGTTATGTGTGATCAATGCAACCAATTGTGCTGTCTTAAGTAAGCAAAACATGACATTTGGCCACAAATGGTAAGTATACACATTTTCCTAAATAGAATAATATCTCTAGCAAAATCTCAGTCTGTGAAGTCGTTCTAAGAAGAACCAACTTCAATCCTTAATCTGAGCCAAGGCTTGACCTGTTATTTTTTTTAACCAAGACCTGACCATGGAAACAGTATCTTCCGTATTGTACATAAGGTTTTCTTCTTCTTCAGTGCATATGCACGATGATAAAAAATAAAGTAAAATATGTCCTGATAAGTTTCTTAGAATCTAGGGGGGGGGGGGGTTTGAAGGAGAAATGGAAAAGAAGAGGGTGATCAAAGACTGGAATGTAACCTCTACATACAGCATGCTTCAGAATGCCAGCTGCTTGGCATTCATAGCAAAGTCAACTGCATCCTTTGTATGGTATTTTGCTGGTTTCTCAAAAACATCTGGTTGGCCACTGTTGAAAATGAGATGCTGGACTAGATGGTTGCAAGGTTATAGTTTGCCTGGGACATGAAAAACAATAACAACAACAAACCTTGGGACAGTCTTGGATCACAATATCAAGTAAATTTGGACTTGTGGGTCACTACCAAAAAAGGTTGGGAACCCATGCACTGGATGATCTTCCAGTAGGGATGTCCAAACACTTACAGCTTTGGACTCTGTCACAATTGCCAGTCACAAATATATTCCCCAGTTGATTCATGATTGGATTGAGTACTTGCCGAGCCATTCTTTGGAGTTTATAGGGTAGATGCACATCTAGTACAACAGTATGCGCACATGCCTGTGCATGGTGTAACATGCAGTTTCACAAAGGACAATGGGTGCTGTATTTATCCCCCATCAGTAGTTAGCAATAGCCCAATACCCTACTGCTCATGATCTAAAGAAAGTAAACTGGACAAAGAACTATTGTTAACTGAAAAAAATAAATACACTCGCATCTTTTATGGTACACTTTCCTTCAGTTGCTTATGAAATTTCCTCCTTCATTTTGTGCACCACTCCAATTACTCTCCCCTCTGGATCAAGAATGACCTGGTACACCAGGCGTGCAATCAGATGAGCTGTTTGATCCGTCATTGTGTTGTCCTGACAGCGTTGAAATGCACAATCAGATAGCAACATCTGTTACCTGTTTACCAGTCATCGGCCTCCTGCACTCACTCCTCTTCCCAAACGAATTCCTCGACACCGGGAAAAGTCCGACACAAATGGATATAGGGCCCCTTTCCCAATGTCTGATTGTTCCACCACTCAATCAAGCTGCAATGACACCATTTTTTCACCCTAGCAATATGTGCATAACCACATAAACGGCGTCAAAACTTTTATGAACTTTGTACTTTATGTACCCCTGCACCTTTTTTGGGAGGGGGAGGTTGGGGAGCATGCAGGGGTTTCAAGGGATAACCATGAAGAAAATTACAAATTCTGTGGTTTCTGTTGGTAGGACAGCTTGGAATATAGTCCTTAGCCAGGCCATGTTCCTCAGCCGGATTTAAAGATTTTTTTTTTAAAGGTGTTTGCATCCGCATTTATGTGCATGTGCAATGGACAAGGCAAAAAAAAAAACCCTAGCAGCAGATGGCACACTCTGGGATTGGTGCGTGGCAAATGTCTGGACATTCCTCAACTGGGTTCACATGCATTGAGGAAGGTAACAGGGATGTCTGAATGTTCCTCTATGGTATGGGACAAGAATGGATCAAATTAGAGGCATTATCAGAGTGCAGTGAGCATATCTAATCACACCCCAGGATGCGGGGTCAATCTGTTGACTATCATTGCACAGCCCCTCACCAGTTTCTAAAGAGTCTGGGATGTATGCTACCTCAGTGGACTCAGCCCATGATTTGCTCACCATAATAATTCCAACTGAATATGGTAAGTTTGTCTGATGAACTCATTTGTGGCTTTCTATCTTCCAGTTTAGAAGTAATATTGAATGCATCTGGAAGACTATGACATTAGAGTATGTTATTATGATGTTTAACATGTTTATTTTCTGGGCTTTTTTTCCTGGGGGAATGCACTGAAATGGACTTCCAGAACTTCTTTGACAAAATTCTTTAAAAAAATGTTTTAAAGCTCATGACTTTTCAGTATACAGACTGAAAACTTCATTTCCCTCTTGAGAGTTCCGGCACCTATTTTTTTTAAAAAAAGCCCTGCTTATTTTAGGATTTTAGAGTCAGCTATGATCTCAAGTTTAACTACAGAAAAATGCAAAATACTTACCAGCCAAATGAATATTGAAAAGTCTTTAAATCCTACAATGTACACAACTTTCTGTCTCTCATGCATTCATTCCACTTATTCTAAAACACCCCAAAACAACTCCCCCATAAACAACAACTCAGATGTAGCCTATCCTACTCTCACTTCCTATAAATGTCAATGTATTTTGTTTGTGTACATCACACATTTTCTTCTTATGATCTCTGCCACCAGTTACAGATTTTATGAACACTCTCCACAGTTGAGGTGTCCAAGGACTACTGTACAAAGGAGACCTGTGGCATCCATTTAATGCACTACATGGTAAGTATACAGGGTATACATGAACAGTATATTTAGATGATTTGTAGATGAAAAAATGATTGTGGCACAAAAGATAACCATTAGGGGGCTCAGGAAATCTGGCTGGAACCATTAAAAATGTGACGGCTGATCAATTAACTATTATAATAATTTGAATTTTAATAGGTGACAAACACTGTATTAACAATTTCATTAAAAATACACATATTTTGCATTGCGGGTCTAGTTTCTACCCATATCAAATTTCAGCGTAGCTTGGGGTAGAAAATATCCCACATCCTGCTTGTGGTAGCAGAAATCATTAAGTTTGACAATGCCAAAACATCCGAAGCTTCAAAATATACTTTCACATGAGACAGAATCTTTCCTTTGTCCCTCCTCTTTTTTCACATTGACTAGCACATCACATACATTTTTCACATTGAATAAAACACATCAGTTCTGCCCCTTTCAAAGTTGTATTTTTTATTTTCCATCTGAACAAACAAAAACAATGTTTTGAACGTTAAGATATAGACAGCTAACACAAACTGCCAGGCATTTTAAACAAAAACCTCCAATATTAGTAAATCCTAAAACTACTTGAATCTGGCATGTTGTTTCTATCTCAATAACATATTGTTTGTGGTGATAGATATGCAAGATCTTTGGTTGCATCAACCTACAGGCAATCCTGACTCTTCATTTTATTGCTGCTGTGAAACTTGCAAACAAATGTCCCACAGTTGGCACATATCCTACTGGTTTGTTAATCTGCTGCCTTAGGACAAACGCAGCTACATCCACTTGGTGATGTACTTCTGTTTATTGATGTAAAAGCTTCTCAAGGCACTTGCAGGCCAGTGCATCCAAGTCAAACTAGAGATCACTTGACGTTTTGGCTCAGGCTGAGCATTTCTTCCATTCTTTGATGTATCTAGGAATATATCATCTCTTTCTCCAGATTTACAAGGAAAACCCTTCTTCCAGTCAGGAAGGTAGGCAATGACAGCAACATACTGAAGAACAACACCACTGACCACCTGTTGATTTTCCACTTGCATGTATGATCTGCAACAAAGTGCTCAAGATTAACCATCCCACTTTTAAAGTTTAAACCCTTCTCTCTGCAGATCTCTCCATTCCATTCTATGGCTTATAAAATAGAATGGAGAGATCGTGCTGCTGCTCCCCCCCCCCCGCTCGCCTTGGCAGCCTGGCTGGGAAAGGGAAGGCTTTTGAAGACCCCCCCCGTTTTTTGCTTCCCCATCCCACCTGCCTAGGCAGGCGGGGGGGGGGAGAAGTGAAGAGAATGGAGCTCCTGCCCGCCCGGCAACGCCGATGGTGGGCGTGGGCTATTTTGCCACCTCGAAGAATCGGGACGGCAATGAAGCAGGACGCTATGCGTCCTGACACAGGGGGCAGAGACAGCCATTTCAAAGGGCCAGGCTCTGCTCCCACTCCTGGCAGTTGCTCCGCATGCTCATTTGGTACAGAGCATGCAGAGTGGAGCTGTGGAGTGCCAGTCTTGTTGCGGCCTTGCACGGAGAAGGCTCCGAATTCAGGCGATTCAGTGCGGGCCTTAAATTGGGCAGCGGCAGCAACTATGAAACTGGCCGAGTAGTCAGGGCAGCGCTGGCCCAATCGCAGCGTTTTTTTGCATTTAGAGACGGAGGAGGCGGCTGGCCCATAGGCCGCAGTGGGGTGAACGGCCACGGCAAGGCGAACGGCCACTTGTACGTGGCAGCGTGGGTGACAGCAGCGCTCCAATTCGGCGGTGGAGGTGGTTGAGCGTGTGGTGGTGGACAGTCAGAGGCAGCGGGAATAGGATGGCGTTGGTGGCTTGCAGTTGCAGGGCAGCTTGCAGCGGCCCCACGCCATTCTCTGTATTTAAAAAAATCTCTCCCCCCCATGCATACCTCTGTGGCTGCAGTTGGTGAGGCTGCGCAGAGCCACACTTCCAGTTTTTATTTCCCCCCTACACTTAGAGTGTAAAAAGCACTTCCATCCCAACGTTGTGGGAGGGGTGGTTACTCTGTAAGCCGGCCTTGGGAAGGGGCGGCCATCTTAGGTGGTCCGAGGGGCAGGCACAAGGCGGCCATCTTAGAAGTGTGTGTGCGAAGTGGCCATCTTGATAGGGTAGTCAGAAGTGGTCATCTTGGGGGTGGCAATTCCAGGCAGCCATTTGGAAGTGGACTTCTTTGCTGACGGCCATTTCATATATTCTTAGCTAGGCAGCCATTTTGAAGCCTACATTGCCGTTGGCCATTTTGCTGGAGGCGAAGTGGCTTTATTCGGGGCCCTAGTCACTTTTAGTTTTAGCTCTACTGGTATACACTTGCTGGGTAACTCGTTAATAATTGTTGTAATTGTTATGTCTTCTAGGAAAGGTCAAGGGGAAAAAGCCAGTGCCTAAGCAGCCCCCTGTGCAGCCAGAACCAATTATACCATCCGATGGGGAGGAAGATGACCCTGTAAATGTAGCAATTTTACAGCAGTTGGGGGCTTTGGAGAAGCAATGGGGTGCAACCCAGACAAGCGGAGGGGTTAAAAGAACACAAGGAGATTCTAATGCTTCTTTTCAAGCACAGGTGCTTGCCCGCTTGGCCTTTTTGGAGGACCAACAGGTGGGGGACGAAGGTGACGCGTCAGCATCTGGTCAACAGGGGCAGGATGCTGAGGAGCTTCAAGTCGAGGTGTACAAGGAGCCCCCAAGGAATGATGGTAAGGAAGGACACAGTGCGAAGGGTACTTCATGCTGGCCATGGGGCCCATGTCCTCAGGGTACCTCTGGGCCCGCACCGCAAGCGGCGCCGACAAGCTGTCACCATTATGCAGGCTGGAGTTGTGGGCATCCACCGCCCCCTCCCGGGGTTTGCAATGGTTGGGGATACCCACAGACAGGTTCTGGGTTCACAAATACAGGGGCTGTTTCATATGATACAGTCGCTGCCAGCGCCATGCCATCGGGTGATTCGGCACTGCCCCTTGGGGATCATCTCTCTATCTCCACGAAGGAGATTCTTAAGGGTGAATATGTAGATGTATTCACATTATTATATAGAGAGTTGGGGGGAAAGGACAGGGAGGTCCTAGAGGAAAGGGAGAAGGAACGGCTGAAGAGGCGAGTGGTGGACAGGACCTGGGCAAATTGGTACCCTGGATTTTTGATATATGCCACAGTGATAGTTCGGCATCATCCATGGAGAACGGTTGCACTGCTCCAATATATGGATATTATTTATAAGGCTTACACGGATTTTCCAAGCCCAGCATGGTAGCAGTACGATGAGGAATTTCATATGCGTGCGGCCATGAATACTGCAATGTGATGGGACCAGATACACCCGAACCTATGTTTGCAGATCATGTCAGCAATCAGGACACCAGGGAGTGAGAGGACGCATAGTGGTCATTTGGTGCGTAAGACACAAAGCCAGTCAGGTACCCGCACCCAGGCGGGGCAGGCGGTTCAACGACGCCCGCTTTGCTGGGAGTTTACCTCCTATGGGATGTGTGGTTGGAAGTCATGTTCATTCCGGCATGAGTGTCCGTTATGTGCAGGTTCCCATGCATTCGCTAACTGCCCCAAGCCAGAGGGCAGGGGAGGCGGTAGAGGTGGCAAGCGCTCCGGAGGGGCAGGGGGCTCTAACCCCCCTCCTGATAAAGGGACCTAGCCCAATAAAGCTGGAAGTTTTAGAGTGTTGGTTGAAGGACTATCCAAACCAATGGGATAGCAGTTACCTATTGGAAGGTTTTAGGTTGGGGTTCAGGATACCTTTTCAGGGTTCTAGGACATGGCTCCTAACTTGAAATCAGTGCAAGGTATGGAGCAAATAGTTAGGGGGGAAATTGCCAAGGAATGTACGGAGGGTAGAGTCCTGGGGCCTTTTCCTTCCCGCCCAGTTAGCAGTTTGAGGGTTTCCCCATTGGGAGTTGTGCCAAAGAAGGCACCTGGAGAATATCGCCTCATTCACCACTTGTCTTACCCACGTGGTGAATTGGTGAATGACATGATACCTGAGGAGTTGTGTTCTGTTAGGTACACCTCCTTTAATCAGGCCCTAAGGGTGGTGCACAGCTGTGGACAGGGAGCGGAATTGGCAAAATGTGACATTAAGTCAGCCTTCCGCCTCCTTCCTGTCCACCCAGCCGACTTTGAGCTCCTGGGATTTGCTTTTGAGGGCAAATTTTACATGGATAGGGCCCTTCCTATGGGTTGCTCTGTATCCTGTGCTGCTTTTGAGAGGTTCAGTTCCTTTCTGGAGTGGGCCTTGCGGTACAGGACGGGTCTTAGCAGTACTGCCCATTACCTTGATGATTTTTTATTGGCAGGAAAGATGGGTACAGGTTAATCTGCCTTTTTGCTGTCCAGCTTTATCAATCTGGCAAGGGAGCTGGGAGTTCCTCTGGCTCAAGAAAAAACTGAAGGCCTGTCACCTATTTTGACTTTCCTGGGAATAGAAGTTGACATGGTAGGGCAGTTATGCAGATTGCCTGTGGATAAATTAACTGTGCTGCAGACATTAATAGACACAGCTAGGGAAAAGAACAAAATAACCTTGTTGGAGTTACAGCAGTTGGTTGGTCACCTCAAATTTGCATGCAAAGTTGTGGCACCCGGCAGGGCCTTTGTTAGTAGACTCTGCAAGTCTATGAGGGGTCTACGTCTCCCCCATCATAGGACTAGAGTCACTAAGGGGATACGGGACAACCTCCTTGTATGGAAGCAATTTTTGGGTTCATACAACTGGGTGTCCTTTTGGCGTGAGGACCTCCTATTCGAAGTGGAGCTGCAGGTTGCATCTGATGCTGCAGGTTCTTCCATCTTTGGAATATATTTCTGGGGGCACTGGTGTGCTGGGGACTGGCCTGAGGAATGGTTTCAGCCAGGGAGGGTCAAAGAACTTACCTTCCTGGAATTTTTTCCGATTGTCGCGGCAGTGTGGATTTGGTTGTGGGAGTTCGCCAACCACACCGTCCACTTCTGGTGCGACAACATGTCCACAGTACATGTAATTAACTCCTTGACATCCAAGTCCCGCAGGGTCATGGCTTTGGTTAGGGCCTTTACTCTGCAGTGTTTACACAACAATATAATGCTCAAGGCTAGGCATGTGCCGGGAGTTAATAACGGGCTCGCTGACGCTCTCTCTCAAAAACAGATGGCGAGATTCCGTCAGCTGACACCAGAAGCCGACTAGTTTCCAGTGTGTATGCCAGCCAAGGTGTGGCAGATTGGTGGGCTGAGGCCAATAGGGCAATGAGCTTGGCTCTTGCCCCTTCCACACTCAGAGCTTATTTGAGGGCAGGTAAGCAGTTCCTGTCCTTCAGGGAGGGACCTGGACTGCGGGAAGTTTGGCCCATACCTGTTCCTCATTTAATGCATTTCTGTGTTAAATTAAGAGGTGAAGGCCTGTCAGCTCATTCCAATTGTCTGCGCTGGCCTATGCCAGCAAGACTTCTGGGCATGTAGACAATACGGGTGATTTCTCTATCCGGGAGATGCTCGAGGGCTGGTCCAGGGAGAGCGGCAGGGTAGCTGACACCAGAGAACCTTTGACCCCAGCAATATTGAGGAGGCTCAGGAATCAGTGGCAGGCAATGTGTGCTGATGGCTATGAGGCTGCCCTGTTTCATGCTGCATCACTGGTTGCCTTTTTTGGGGAAATGCAGATCAGCGAGCTGGTGGCTGGCTCATGGCAGGATGTATCAGGCCTAGCTCTTGAACAGAGGGACATTTCCCTTTCAGACTCCAAAGTGGGAATTAGGCTACACTGGTCAAAGACTGACCAGCGTGGCAAGGGGAAGGTTATTGAGCTCAACCAATGCTCAGAAGTTGAGTTATGCCCAGTTGAGGCCTTGAGCCATTACTTGGCCTTGAGAGGAGAGGGCTGGGGTTACCTAGTCCGACACCTATTCCCTCACCAAATTTCAATTTTGGAGCCTGACTCAGAAGGCATTAGCCCTCTTGGGATTGGGTGGGGTTTGCTTTGGAACTCACTCCGGATAGGGGCTGAATCAATGGCAGCGGTCATGGGTTATACGGGCAGCGAGATTCAGTGGATAGGTCGCTGGAAGTCACGCCGCTACAAGGGTTACGTCCGGAAGTGCGTTGTTTAAATATCCCATAAGGTTAGCTGATTTATTAATAATGTTCTTTTTACAGATGCTGCAGGCTGCGGAACGAGATGAAGGGTTAGCGTCTGTGGCCACAGCATGGTCTTCTGGGCAGTACATCAGGCCAGAAGGATATCCAATGGCTCTCAGGTTGGCCTTAGTGCTTGGGTGGAAATGGAATGGCTGAGGGGGAGGGGCATGAGATGGCCCGCACTCCTTCCCCTGCTGTTCGACGAGAGGAGGGGGCCTCTTCCTCACGTCCTGGTAATACACCTGGGGAGCAATGATCTAGGTCTATTGAAGGGCAAGGCCCTTGTGTTGCAGGCCGAATCAGATCTTGCGAGGATAAGAGCAAGGTGGCCCGGCATGAAGATAGTATGGTCAGCCATACTGCCCCACCAGGTGTGGCAAAACTTGGAGGTGTATTGACCGCGCCAGACGCAGAGTTAACAGGCAGCTGAGAAAGGCCATGGATACTGGGTTGGGTATGTTTTTGCTGCACCCCGATACTGCCTTCAGATTTCAGGGTCCTGGGTGGGGAATGGTGATCACCTCCACTGGGAACCTTTTAGGGCAGGCTCCTCCCTGCAGGTTGGAAGGCTTCAGGAGTAGGTGCTCCTAGAGGGCAACCAGTTTGCTGGGCTGCTGGTCACGAGCCAAAGAGTTGGCTCATGATCAGAGCTGGGTGACCCGCCCTTCAAGGGCAAGGGGGTTGGTCAGGGAGTGACGCCTGCCTTGCCTGTTCCAGGCTTGCTTAGTTGTTATTGCTGCAATGTTCTGTTAAATAGTTAATAAAGTGGCCCTTGTTTCATTCCAAACCGTTGTCTGTCTCGTTATTCTGGCGGGGGGGAGGGTTTTAAAGTTTAAACCCCTTCTCTCTGCAGATCTCCCCATTCTATTCTATGGACTATAGAATAGAATGGAGAGATCATGCCGCTGCTTCCCCTCCCACCCGCCTTGGCAGGCTGGCTGGGAAAGGGGAGGCTTTTGAAGATCCCCCCCCTTTGCTTCTCCAGCTGGTTTGCCAAGGCGGGCGGGGGGGAGCGAAGCGGTGGGGCAATCTCTCCATTTTATTCTATGGTCCATAGAATAGAATGGAGAGATCACGCAGCCACTGTGGCATGACTCCAGAGAAAAGGGGCTTTTAAACTTTAAAAAACAGGATCACGAAACCGCAGGGAAAATCAGGCAAAGCCGCAGGTCAAAATGCGGCCGCGCGACTTCGAGTGGGGAATTGACCAATGGAAATGGGGCAAAGGGATGCGTGATGGTGGCGCAGCTCCTTGTGCAAAATCAGCCCGGGTGTAGGGACATTTTTTTCCAAATATAAATCAGCCAAAATATTGCTTACTGATGTATCCAAACAGATCAATTATGTTAGTTTTAAAAACCTTGATTTTTGATACATTTCCATAATCTGTCCCAGTGTTACACAAGTTTCATTCACACTTGATAAAATGTAGAAAGGTCATATTCTCCAGAAGTTTGAGGATATCTAGCATATGCTATTTCTTCTCTGTCTCCAACCTACAATATATTTATTTATTTATTATATTTATACCCTGCCCATCCTGCGAACAGGCTCAGGGCGGCTAACAAGATTCTGATCACAAGTGTCTCTCATGTATCATTTTGGCCACTGTTAAAAAATGCAACAGTCCAAGCAACAACAAAAAATATTCAGGTATAACACTCAGAGAAATATAGCTTTCATTTTTGAGATAATAATTTTGGTTATAATTTCATATACAGTATCTATTACCACGTCCTAATAGTCGGCTACCTCCGTACAAACTCCCTATATGCATCTGCATTGATGCAAATCAGCAACAAAGCCCATTCTACTTATATACCTAATTCAATTTCTGTGATACCATCTCTGAATTATTTCTAGTTACCATGTTCTTTGGTTTAGACAAAGAAATATTGATTGAGTGTTCAAAGAACCATATTCCATTCTTCCAGTTCCTGAACAAAAGCTCTTTGATCATTGCAATTTATATCAATCAAGATCAGTGCTGGAAGTTTCTAATAATAAATAAAAATATGGGACATAATATCGTTTATTCATCCTTCATTTTCCATTGTAGGTAATGGATCGTTCACATTATTTTGTGACATTACTTTGATTAGAAAATGTTTAATGTAAAAGTACAAGGATCCCACCAAATCCTCCTACTTTTTTTCTTTGTTTAAAAAGCATAGAGATATATCATTAATAATAATTACTATTACTCATGGTCCACACTGGAAAACTCCAAGACATTATCTAGATTGTGAAATATAACCACTTTTAACAAGGAGATACCTGGATAAAACTTATTTTGGGGCTTATTTCAAATTTACAGCAGGTTTTGGTGTCAATATATTATACACAATATAATTTTCCTTTTCTATTTTTTACCCATAGGACAAGATTTACTTTAAAAATACCATTACATATTCCACTTTCCTGAATATTGAAAAGTTCTAGGATGGCCCATCAAGGTTTGGCTTCCTTTGGATAAGATCATACAGGAGAATTATGGTGTTCTCATGATATCCTCCTTATTTACAAACATAGATCTAACTTCCATGCACTTTCAAGAGAACTCTCCAGCTATTGGTAGACCAGAAAACAAGTTTCATGTTGCCTCCAAGCAATGGCTGAAAAACCAAAAGAGCATGAGTAGGATCAGGTGCCCCTTTATATTGATCTTATTATACTCAATGGTGACAACGGCATCTTAGTAAAACAAGCCTCTCCCATAACCTAGCATGCAGACCATTAATCAAGATCTCACAGTACAGTAAATTATCAGGAATACACTAGAACTGGTTGTCTCGTCACTCAAGCTTTAGAGAGAACTAAAGCCCATACTATCTTTTCCTACTTGTCCAGTAACATAATTTGAAGTATAAAACCTTTTCCTAAACCTGAGCTCAGTGAGATAAACAGGGCCCCTTCCAGCACAGCCTGCCCTTCAACTGTGACCTCACCTCAACTCCTTATTTGGAAATGTTTCTAGGAGCATGGAACCCCATAACATAAGAACATAAGAGAAGCCAATGCCGGATCAGGCCAATGGCCCATCCAGTCCAACACTCTGTCACACAGTGGCCAAAAATACCAGGTGCCATCAGAAGGTCCAGCAGTGGGGCCAGGACACCAGAAGCCCTCACACTATTGACCCCTCCCCCAGCACCAAAAATACAGAGCATCACTTGCCCCGGAGTCCCTATCTATACCTTGTTGCTAATAGCCACTGATGGATCTCTGCTCCATATCTATATATCTAATACCCAAGTCGCCCCGTCTGTGCGGATCGCTCAATCCGCGCTCCGGGGCGACCTGGGGGGCAAGGGAGAGTTTTGTGCACTCTTGGGGCAGTCCCCAGGGGTGCACAAAAATCTAAAAACTAAAAAAATATATCGGGGTATATTTAAACCCCCCCGAAAGTATCAGAGCGTTCAGTGCGCATGCGCATGAACGCTCTGCGGAGGCCGCCACCGCTTGGAAGGCGAGCAGCGAGCGGGGGGGCAGAGCGGTGAGGGGCGAGCGGCTCGCCACCCGGCCCTCGGCTCAGAGCCGGTGTGGGTGGGGGGTGGGGAGAGCAGCAAGGGGCGACGGCGCGGCTTCCCTCCCTCCCTCCCGAAGCCGGAGAGCTGCCGCCGGTCACACAGGGCAGCGGGCAGGCAGCGGGAGAATGGCGCGGCTTCCCTCCCTGCCTCCCGGCCCGCCCGGAGTCCCTCGCAAGTCCCACAGAGCAGGAGAGGGGCAGCCAAGCGCAACGGTTCTCGCGCCGCCCCTTCAGGCCTCCGAGAGTCTGTTCTTGGGGGGGGGGAGGCAGAGAACGGGGGAAAGAGAGAGACGGGGGGGAGAGAGAGA